>NW_020700751.1:0-6008 GCF_002925995.2 Terrapene triunguis | reverse complement strand
TGTCAAGGCTGATCCCCACTTTGAACCTTAGGGTACAAATGTAGGGGCCTGCATAAAAACTTCTAAGCTTATCTACCAGCTTAGCTTTGGTCCGCTGCCACCATCACAAGAATTCCCTCCCTGGGAAGCCTTGAGAAACCTTTCACCAATTCCCTGGTGAACACAGATCCAAACCCCCTTGGATCTTAAAACAAGGAGAAATTAACCATCCCCCCTCCTTCCTCCCACCCTCCTTTCACCAACTCCTGGTGAATGCAGATCCAAACCCCCTTGGATCTTAAAACAAGGAGAAATCAATCTGGTTCTTAAAAAAGAAGGCTTTTAATTAAAGAAAAAGGTAAAAATCATCTCTGTAAAATCAGTATGGAGAATACTTTACAGGGTAATCAAACTTAAAGAGCTCAGAGGACCCCCCTCTGTCTTAGGTTCAAAGTACAGCAAACAAAGATACACACTCTGGTAAAAAGGTACATTTACAAGTTGAGAAAACAAAGTAAATCTAAGACGCCTTGCTGTCTTTTTACTTACTAGTTTGAAATAGGAGAGACTTGTTTAGAAAGATGGGGAGAACCTGGATTGATGTCTGGTCCCTCTCAGTCCCAAGAGCGAACCCCCCTTAAAACAAAGAGCACACACAAAAGCCTTTCCCCCCCCAAGATTTGAAAGTATCTTGTCTCCTTATTGGTCCTTGGGGTCAGGTGGCAGCCAGGTTACCCGAGCTTCTTAACCCTTTACAGGTAAAAGGATTTGGAGTCTCTGTACACAGAGAGCTGTTACCCTTCCCTTTATAGTTATGACACGCCCCCCAAATCACAGATAGTGCTGGACGTTCGGTTCCACACTGGCTGTGATTTCTTCCTGGAGTTCTAGGAGAAAACAGAGTTAATAAGACACATGTACCTTTAGACATACTACTGATTATATAAAAACTAACAATATGTTTCATTCCAAGAACAATTGTTAACCAGTTAACTCTGGGAAACTTTCCCGGGAGAGTGCATCAGCCACTTTGTTAGAAGCTCCCGAAATGTGTTGTATTTCAAAATCAAAATCTTGGAGAGCTAAACTCCACCGAAGAAGTTTTTTGTTATTTCCCTTGGCGGTATGAAGCCACTGTAGCGCAGCATGGTCTGTTTGTAGTTGGAAACGCCGTCCCCAAACATATGGGCGTAGCTTTTCCAGCGCGTACACAATGGCGTAGCATTCCTTTTCGCTGATTGACCAGTGGCTTTCCCTCTCAGACAGTTTCTTGCTGAGAAACACGACAGGATGGAATTCTTGATCCGGTCCTTCCTGCATTAAAACTGCTCCCACGCCTCGCTCGGACGCATCTGTGGTTACTAGGAACGGTTTGTCAAAGTCTGGGGCCCTTAGCACAGGGTCAGACATGAGTGTTGCCTTAAGCTGGTTAAAGGCCTTTTGACACTTATCAGTCCACTGAACTGCATTTGGCTGTTTCTTTCTGGTTAGGTCTGTCAGCGGGGCGGCGATTTGGCTGTAGTGTGGTACAAATCGCCTATAATATCCGGCCAAGCCTAAGAAAGATTGGACCTGTTTCTTTGACTTTGGAACCGGCCACTTTTGGATAGCATCCACTTTGGCCTGTTGGGGATTTATAGTTCCTTGACCCACCTGGTGCCCCAGGTACGTCACTCTGTTTTGGCCTATTTGACACTTTTTAGCCTTAACAGTTAGTCCTGCCTGTCGGATGCGCTCGAAGACTTTTTCCAGGTGCTCCAGGTGTTCTGTCCATGAATCAGAAAAAATGGCCACATCATCGAGGTAGGCAACTGCAGATTCTCCCAATCCCGCTAAGAGACCATCTACAAGTCTTTGGAAGGTGGCGGGTGCATTTCGCAACCCGAAAGGGAGTACATTGAATTCATACACCCCTGCCTGGGTGACGAAGGCTGACCTTTCCTTAGCGGGTTCATCTAGTGGTACTTGCCAGTACCCTTTGGTTAAGTCTAAAGTAGAGATGAATTGGGCATGTCCCAATTTTTCCAATAGCTCATCTGTGCGTGGTATTGGATAGTTGTCAGGACGAGTTACAGCATTTAGCTTACGGTAGTCCACGCAAAAGCGTATTTCCCCATCTGGTTTGGGAACTAGAACCACTGGAGATGCCCATGCACTGGTAGAGGGGCGGATTATACCCATCTGTAGCATGTCCTGGATCTCCCTTTGTATAGCAGCTTGGGCATGAGGTGACTCCCGGTAGGGTGGGGTTCTAATTGGGTGAGCATTACCTGTGTCAATGGAGTGGTATGCCCGTTCGGTCCGTCCTGGAGTGGCTGAGAAAACCGGTGCAAAGCTTGTGCACAGCTCCTTGATCTGCTGTCGCTGCAGACGTCCCAGGGTCGTGGAGAGGTTCACCTCTTCCACGCCACCATTCCTTTTTCCTTCGTAGTAGACACCTGCAGGCCACTCCGCGTCATCTGTTTCCTGGGCTGTAAACTGGCAAACGTTTAATCCTCTGGAATAAAAGGGCTTAAGAGAATTAACATGGTATACCTTAGGCTTTATGTTGGAGGTGGGGGAGGCTATGAGATAGTTAACAGCTCCTAGGCGCTCCTGGACCGTGAATGGTCCTTCCCACGACGCTTCCATTTTATGGGCCTGGAGCGCCTTTAAGACCATGACTTGGTCTCCTACTTTGAAGGACCGTTCTCTGGAATGTTTATCATACCAGGCCTTTTGATCTTCCTGAGCATCCTTTAGGTTTTCTTTAGCAAGGGCTAAAGAGTGTCGGAGGGTGTTTTGTAGGTTGCTTACAAAGTCTAGAATGCTAGTTCCTGGAGAAGGCGTAAACCCCTCCCATTGCTGCTTCACCAACTGTAATGGCCCCTTAACCTCGCGGCCATACACAAGTTCAAATGGTGAAAACCCTAAACTGGGATGTGGTACAGCCCTGTAGGCAAAAAGCAACTGCTGCAACACTAGGTCCCAATCATTGGAGTGTTCATTTACGAATTTATGTATCATGGCCCCCAAAGTTCCATTAAACCTCTCCACCAGACCATTGGTTTGATGGTGATGAGGGGTGGCAACCAAGTGATTCACCCCATGAGCTTCCCACAGGTTTTTCATGTTCCCTGCCAGGAAATTAGTTCCCGAATCTGTAAGGATGTCCGAGGGCCAACCTACCCTGGCAAAAATGTCTGCTAATGCCTGGCACACACTTTTAGTCTTGGTGTTGCTTAAGGGTACAGCTTCCGGCCATCGGGTAGCAAAATCCATGAAAGTCAGTACGTACTGCTTTCCTCTGGGTGTCTTCTTTGGGAAAGGACCCAGAATATCCACAGCTACTCGCTGAAATGGGACCTCAATTATGGGTAGTGGCTGGAGAGGGGCTTTAACCTGGTCTTGGGGCTTTCCCACTCGTTGGCACACCTCACAAGACCGGACATAATTAGCAACGTCCTTGCCCATTCCCTCCCAGTGGAAGGACTTCCCCAACCGGTCTTTGGTTCTGTTCACCCCAGAATGGCCACTGGGATGATCATGGGCTAAGCTCAAGAGCTTTACCCGATACTTAGTGGGAACTATCAACTGTCTTTGAGGATGCCAGTCTTCCTGGTGCCCACCAGAAAGAGTCTCCTTGTATAAAAGTCCTTTTTCTACAACAAATCGGGATCGATTAGAAGAGCTGAGAGGCGGTGGGGTGCTCCGTGCCGCCGCCCAAGCTTTCTGAAGGCTGTCATCTGCTTCCTGCTCGGCCTGGAACTGTTCCCTTGATGCTGGAGACATCAGTTCCTCCTTGGACTGTGGACTGGGGCTTGGTCCCTCTGGAAGCGATGCAGGTGCTGGGACTGTTTCCATTGACTGTGAACCGCTGTCCGCTGGTGCACTATGTGGTATTTCAGGCTCTGGCTGAGCCTCTTGGGTAGGGCTATCTGCTGCTTCCGCCAGTTCAGGCTCGCTGGTGCCCTCTGGCATTGGAGTTGTAGACGGGGTTGCAAGCGCTGGACTCAGTGCTGGCAATGGTTCTGGTGCGGGTTGCGTTGCCAGTTCCGGTTCTGGGACTGGCTTTGGCTGGGTCTCTGGGATTGGATCCACTACGGCTGTTGCAGTCGTTGGCAGGGGATCCGGTTCCTCCACCTGTGTTTGGGTCTCCGGTAACACAGACGGGGCCCTGGTGGACGGCTCAGGAACAGGGATGGGGGTGGAAGCTTGCTTAGCCTGGCTGTGGGTGACTATTCCCACCCTCTTGGCTAGCTTCACATGGTTGGCCAAGTCTTCCCCCAGCAGCATGGGGATGGGATAATTGTCATAGACTGCAAAAGTCCACATTCCTGCCCAGCCCTTGTACTGGACATGCAACTGGGCTGTAGGCAAGGTTACAGACTGTGACACGAAGGGTTGAATTGTCACTGTAGCCTCCGGGTTGATGAGTTTGGGGTCCACTAGGGATTGGTGGATAGTTGACACTTGTGCCCCAGTGTCCCTCCAAGCGATAACCTTCTTTCCGCCCACTCTCAAGGTTTCCCTTCGCTCCGAGGGTATGAGAGAGGCATCTGGGTCTGGGGATCTTTGGTGTGATTGGGGTGTAATGAACTGTAATCGGTTAGGGTTCTTGGGGCAGTGAGCCTTTATATGCCCCAGTTCATTACATTTAAAACATCGCCCTGCTAAGGTATCACCGGGGCGATGTTGGTTGGTGGAGACTGGTGGGGTGGGGTGAGAAGGCGTCTGGGGTTTCCCTTGGGATGTGGGTGGGGCCTTGGGTTGTCCCCGGTGATAAGGTTTTGTTTCGGCTTGCCCCTTCTGATATTCGCTCCAACTGCTACTAGCTTTTTTCTTTTCTGTCACCTCCACCCATTTGGCTCCAATCTCCCCCGCCTCGGTTACAGTTTTGGGCTTCCCATCTAGGATGTACCTTTCTATTTCCTCAGGAACACCCTCTAAAAACTGCTCCATTTGCAATAGGAAGGGCAACTCTTCCGTAGATTTAACATTTGCTCCTGATATCCAGGCATCCCAATTTTTCCCAATGTGGTAGGCATGTCGGGTAAATGACACATCGGGTTTCCACCTTAGGGCTCTGAACCGCCGACGGGCATGCTCAGGTGTTAGCCCCATTCTGATTCTGGCCTTGTTTTTAAAAAGTTCATAACTGTTCATGTGTTCCTTAGGCATTTCAGCCGCCACTTCTGCTAAGGGTCCACTGAGCTGCGGCCTCAGCTCTACCATGTACTGGGTTGGAGGGATGTTGTATCCAAGGCAGGCCCTTTCAAAATTTTCTAAGAAGGCCTCAGTATCATCGCCTGCCTTGTAGGTAGGGAATTTCCTGGGATGGGAAGTGGTACCTGGAGAGGAGTTGTTAGGATGGTCTGATGCACCCTGCCTAGTCCTTGCTGCTTCCAGTTCCATCTCTTTTTCTTTCAGCTCCATCTCTCTTTTATGGGCCTCCTGTTTGGCTTTTTCTTCTCTTTCATGGGCCTCCTGTTTGGCTTTTTCCTCTCTGTCTCTCAGCTCCATCTCTCTCTTGTGGGCCGCCTCTTTGGCTTTCTCTTCTCTGTCTCTCAGCTCTATCTCTTTTTCTTTCAGCTCCATAGCTCTCTTGTGGGCCTCCTCTTTAGCTTTTTCTTCTTTGGTAGTCATTTTCCTGGTTTTCTTGTGCTGGGTCACACCCCTCTGCAGTTGACTGAAACTGGGATGTACTTAGCTCTGGCTGCTGCTGAGTTAACAGAGACTTTCTAACAAGCTACTCCCGAGGATGTAAAAAGAAAAAAAAACAATTCAACTTGTAAATTATCTTTACCAGTCAGTCAAAGTTTGCTCCCTTTGAACCCTTCTCTTAACAAAGGACCTCGTTAAAAAAAACTTAACACCTCTGCCTTCAGGCAAGGAGAGATAAGATATGCATCTACCTTCAGCTCTGCTTTCCAAGCAGCTAGAAGGAAAAAAAAATCTCTTACTGGCTTTTGGGTTTAAACAATCTCCACCGCTGCACCACCATGTCAAGGCTGATCCCCACTTTGAACCTTAGGGTACAAATGTAGGGG
>NW_020700750.1:0-3015 GCF_002925995.2 Terrapene triunguis | reverse complement strand
GAAACCAATATCCCCATCGTTATTGCAGCTTGCTGTGTGCTCCACAATCTGTGTGAGAGCAAGGGGGAGACCTTTATGGCGGGGTGGGAGGTTGAGGCAAATAGCCTGGCTGCTGATTACGTCCAGCCAGACAGCCGGGCCATTAGAAGATCCCAGCGGGACGCCCTGTGCATCCGGGAGGCTTTGAAAGCTAGGTTCCTGAGTGAGCAGGGCAACCAGTGACTTTTCAGTTTGTGGACAGAAAAGCTGAACCTGCCCCCGTTTCTTTACCCAGTTCATTTTGACTATCCTCTCCAGTTACATACCCCCTTCACCCCCTTCCCCTTCCCAAAAAATAAAATCATTTCGATTTTGTTAATGAACACCGTTGTCTGTGTTGCTGTTTTCGCGGGAATATTTTAAACCGGGGACGCAGACTGTGGCGGGGGGCGGGTTCAGTGTTCTGATGCAAATGATGCTTCTAAACTCCCGGAATGCCAGGCTCCGCACTGGTGGACTGGTTATTTCAATGGAGAACATGAAAAACACCTCCCAGACTGACCAGGGTAACCAGTGACTGCACTGTGTATGTGTCCTGATGCTGGACCTGACACCGCCTCTGTACCCTGCTAAAGGTCACTGTCCTGCCCAATTACCAAGCCCCTTCCCCCCCTCCAGACAGACTCTCCCTCAAAAGAACCTGACTGAAACAGTAATGGAGAGAAACAAACATTTTATTGCGAACCAGACATGAAACGTGGGGGGTGAAACTTGGACAGGGGCTTGTGTGAGGTGGGTAGGAAAGGACTTATGAAATTTTGGGGAATGTCAGCCTTCTAGTGCTAGAGCAGTCTGCAGGGGTTGACTGAAAGTTTTAACGGCCCTTGCCGCCCCTCCTTCTTTGGAGTTTGGGTGAGGGTGGTGTGGGACTTGGTGGCGGGTGAGGGCGGTTACAGATAGACTGCAGCGGGGCTCTGTCCTCCTGCCTCCGGTCTTGCAGAACATCCACAAGGCGCCGGAGCGTGTCCGTTTGCTCCCTCATTAGTCCAAGCAGCTTTTCAGTAGCCTGTTGGTCCTCCTGACGCCACCTCTCCTCCCGTTCCATGACTGCTCGGTGCATTTGTGACAAGTTCTCCCTCCACTGTGTCTGCTGGGCTGCCTGGGCTCGGGAGCAGCCCATTAGTTCTGAGAACATGTCTTCACGCGTCTTCTTCTTCCTCCGCCTAATCTGCGCTAGCCTCTGGGAGTGTGCTGACAGGCTGGGTTGGGAGACAGTCGCAGATGTGTCTGTGTGAATTGTGAAAAGGGAGTGAATTCCTGAGACAGATAAATGAAATTGTATACAAAGAACCTAGTCTTTCTCTGTGAACAAGACCATGCACTGCACCTCTCACATGCGCACTCAGGACAAGGTCGAATTTTCGGCCGTCGCCTTCAGTGCCTGTGGACTTGCGGAGGTCTTGGAGTGTTCAGAGAACTGTGGCTGGAGACCTGAACTTCTGGAGCGGGCAATAATGGTAAGCCGCAGACTTGTGGCTGCTTAAAACTCCAGCAGTAGCACTGGCCTCCTTTCACATTGAAAGCAATGCCAGTCTCTGCTGCCAGCAATCAGGACAGCATCAACTCTGCCCCTGTCCCACCCCCTCGCGGCTGTCCCAGGGAAAGATCCCTGTATGCTGCCCCTCTCCCTCCACCGCGTGGCTGTAAAGCAGTCCCAATACTAACATTCCCCTCCCTAATTCAAAGCAGGGCGTCATGAGCGACATCACCCTTCTGAGGATCCCGGACACCCAGAGAGAACGCATGCTGCGGGAAAGCATGCAGAAACCGGGGCCGTATGCCGCCATGCTATGTCGGGCCATGATCCCGGAGTACTTGATTGTGGCGTGGAGGGGGCATGTCTGCTACCACGGAGGGCCCACTAAGATCGCCCTACCCCGGAACCTGATCAACAGGCTTGAGCTCTACCTCCACGAGACCTACGAGGAGTTCTCCTACGAGGATTTCTCGTCGATCCCCGGCCACATTGACCGGATTTTCGCGTAGGTGCACTGGGACTATGGAGTGGAGCGTCTTGGGCCTGGGAATCATGGAGTAACGGACATTGTGAAAATTTTTTAAAACACTTGGGACTAAATTGAGAAGAGCCTAAGACAGAGAAATCATGAAAACCCATTTGTTACCTTTGTAAATATTCCTGTTTTGTACCTGATTATTTTTTTACTAGTTTACAGAACTTTTATAAATGTACATTGTTAATAGTATAAATATTACCGTTCTGTTTTAAATAAATGTTTACATGTTTACAGCACTTACTGCTTGATCCTTCCCCTGATTCTGTGTCCGGGGTAAGGGATGGGGACGGTTGGTACGGGATCTCGGTAAGGGTGATGAAGAGCTCCTGGCTGTCGGGGAAATCAGCGGTGCCAGCGCTGTCGACTGCCTCGTCCTCCTCATCTCCTTCTTCATCTTCCCCGTCCGCTGTCATGTCCGACGAGGAACCGGCCGCGGACATGATCCCATCCTCGGAGTCCACGGTCAGGGGTGGGGTAGTGGTGGCGGCCGCTCCCAGGATGGAATGCAGTGCCTCGTAGAAACGGGATGTGTGGGGCTGGGATCCGGAGCGTCCGTTAGCCTCTTTTGTTTTTTGGTAGCCTTGTCTCAGCTCCTTGATTTTCACGCGGCACTGCGTTGCATCCCGGCTGTAGCCTCTCTCTGCCATGGCTTTGGAGATCTTCTCGTAGATCTTAGCATTCCTTCTTTTGGAGCGCAGCTCTGAAAGCACGGACTCATCGCCCCACACTGCGATGAGATCCAAGACTTCCCGATCAGTCCATGCTGGGGCCCTCTTTCTATTAGATTGCACGGCCATCTCTGCTGGAGAGCTCTGCATAGTTGCCACTGCTGCTGAGCTCCCCTCGATGTCCAAAGAGGAACTGAGATTCAAACTGCCCAGACAGGAAAATGAAAATGAATTCAAATTTTCCCGGGGGTGTGGCTGGTCAGAGCATCCGAGCTCGGACTGCTGTCCAGAGC
>NW_020700749.1:0-3170 GCF_002925995.2 Terrapene triunguis | reverse complement strand
TTCAACTACCGGCTGAGCAAGTGCAGAATGGTGGTGGAGTGTGCTTTTGGCCGTCTCAAAGGGAGATGGAGAAGCTTACTCACTCGCTGTGATCTCAGTGAAACCAATATCCCCATCGTTATTGCAGCTTGCTGTGTGCTCCACAATCTGTGTGAGAGCAAGGGGGAGACCTTTATGGCGGGGTGGGAGGTTGAGGCAAATAGCCTGGCTGCTGATTACGCCCAGCCAGACAGCCGGGCGATTAGAAGAGCCCAGCGGGACGCGCTGTGCATCCGGGAGGCTTTGAAAGCCAGTTTCAAGGCTGAGCAGGGTACCCAGTGACTTTTAAGTTTGTGGACACAGAAGCAGAACTTGCCCCCGTTTCTTTACCCAGTTGCCGTCGACTATCCTCTCCAATCACATACCCCCTTCACCCCCTTCCCAAAAAATAAAATCTGTTCTGTTTTGTTAATGGACACCATTGTCTTTATTACTGTTTTCGCGGGAATGTTTTAAACCTGGGACGCAGACTGTGGCGGGGGGCGGGTTTAGTGTTGTGATGCAAATGATGCTTCTAAACTCCAGGAATGACAGGCTCCGCGATGGTGGACTGGTTGTTTCAACGGAGCCTGCCAGCCCTCCTGGCCGGGACTGCGTGTATATGTCGGCTATGTGACTGTCTTGCAGGGGGAGGAGGGTTACAGATCCCCTGCTGCGCGGCTCTGTGATGCAGGGTAAGGACCGCTGCATAAGATCTGTAACTGCCCTCCCCCGCCACCAAGTCACAGAGCAACACCACCACCCCCACCACACAGAACATGAAAACCACCTCCCAGACTGACCAGGATAACTAGTCACTGCACTGTATATGTGCCCTGCTGCTGCACCTGCCCCCTGCTAAAGGTGACTGTCCTGTCCAATGACCAAGCCCCTTCCCCCCCCTTCAGACAGACTCCCCTCCAAAAGAAGAGGATGGAAACAGAAATGAACAGAAACGTATTCTTTATTAACAACCGCACATGGAACGGGGGGGTGAAACTTGGACGGGGTCTTGTGTGAGGCGGGTAGGAAAGGACTTTTCAAATTTTGGGGAATGAGAGCCTTCTAGTGGTAGAGCAGTCCGCAGGGGTGGAGTGAAATTTTTCACGGCCCCTTCCACCCCTCCGTGTTTGGACTTTGGGTGAGGGGGGTATGGGACTTGGTGGCGGGGCAGGGCAGTTACAGAGAGACTGCAGCGGGGCTCTCTCCTCCTGCCTCCGGTCCTGCAGAACATCCACAAGGCGGCGGAGCGTGTCCGTTTGCTCCCTCATTAGTCCAAGCAGCGTTTGAGTAGCCTGCCTGTCCTCCTGTCGCCACCTCTCCTCCCGTTCAATGTTTGCCCGGTGCATTTGGGACAAGTTCTCCCTCCACTGTGTCTGCTGGGCTGCCTGTGCTCGGGAGCATTCCATTAGTTCAGCAAACATGTCTTCCCGTGTCCTCTTCTTCCTCCTCCTAATGTGCGCTAGCCTCTGGGCAGATGTGGCTGTGGGAATTGGAAAAAGGGAGTGAATTCCTGAGACAGAGCAATGTATCTGTGAACAGAGAACATAGTCTTTCTCTGTGAACAAGACCATGCAGAGCACCTATCACACGCGCACTGAGGACAAGGTCGAATTTTCGGCCCTCGCCTACCGTGCCTGCGGTCTTGCTGTGGCGAGCTGAGGAGCAGGGCTGGACACCGGACTTTGTCTAGCTGGCAAACATGGTAAGCCGTAGACTTGTGGCCGCTTAAAACTTTAAGAGTGGCACTGGCCTCCTTTCACATAGAAAGCAATGCGAGTCTCTGCTGGCAGCAATCCTGCAAGCATGAACTCTGGCCCTGTCCCACCCCCTCGCGGCTGTAAACCGCGTGGCTGTAAACCGGCGGTTGCAGTTCTGTAAAGGGACGGGCAAGCAGTCCCAATACTAACTTTCCCCTACCTAATTCACAGCAGGGAGTCATGCCAGACATCACCCTCCTGAAGGTCTCGGAGAGCCAGAAGGAGAAGATGCTCCGGGACAGCCTGCAGAAACCAGGGCCATTTGCTGCACTGCTCTGCAAGGCCATGATCCCGGAGTACCTGCTGGCGTTGTGGCAGGGAAACGTGTCCTACCACGGGGGGCCTAATAAGCTCTCCCTGCCCAGGAACCTGCTGATGAGGCTGGAAAAACACCTGCAGGAGGTGTATGAGGAGTTCTCCCCGGAGGATCTCGCCTCTATCCCCGGTTACATTGACCAGTTCTTGGCTTAGGTGCCCTTGGAGGGACAAATGACTGCAGGGTTTTGGGCACTATAATCATGAAGCGGACATTGTGCAATTTTTTGAAAATGGTTCGGACTATATATTGAGGCGCCCAAAGACAGACTAATCATGATACACTTTGCACTGATTCCCCTTTTGTTTGACTTTCCTGTTTACATGTTTTGAAGCACTTTACCCACTGTTAATATTTTAAATATGCCAGTTATGTTGTAAATAAATGTTTAGATATTTAAAACACTTACTGCTTGATCCTTCCCCTGAATCTGTGTCTGGGGTAACGGCGGGGGACGGTTGGTAGGGGATCTCTGTCAGGGTGATGAAGAGCTCCTGGCTGTCGGGGAAATCAGCGGTGCCAGCGCTGTCGACTGCCTCGTCCTCCTCATCTCCTTCTTCATCTTCCCCGTCCGCTAACATGTCGGAGGAACCGGCCGCGGACAATATCCCATCCTCAGAGTCCACGGTCAGGGGTGGGGTAGTGGTGGCGGCCGCACCTAGGATGGAATGCAGTGCCTCGTAGAAACGGGATGTGTGGGGCTGGGATCCAGAGCGTCCGTTTGCCTCTTTGGTCTTCTGGTAGCCTTGTCTCAGCTCCTTGATTTTCACGCGGCACTGCGTTGCATCCCGGCTGTAGCCTCTCTCTGCCATGGCTTTAGAGATCTTCTCATAGGTCTTTGCATTCCGTCTTTTGGAGCGCAGCTCGGAAAGCACGGACTCATCTCCCCACACAGCGATGAGATCCAAGACTTCCCGATCCGTCCATGCTGGGGCCCTCTTTCTATTGGATTGCACGGCCATCTCTGCTGGAGAGCTCTGCATCGTTGCCACTGCTGCTGAGCTCGCCACGGTGTCCAAACAGAAACTGCGCTTCAAACTGCCCAGACAGGAAAAGGAATTCAAATTTTCCCGGGG
>NW_020700748.1:0-1529 GCF_002925995.2 Terrapene triunguis | reverse complement strand
AGCCAGAAGGAGAAGATGCTACGGGACAGCCTGCAGAAACCGGGGCCATTTGCTGCACTGCTGTGCAAGGCCATGATCCCGGAGTACCTGCTGGCGTTGTGGCAGGGAAACGTGTCCTACCACGGGGGGCCTAATAAGCTCTCCCTGCCCAGGAACCTGCTGATGAGGCTGGAAAAACACCTGCAGGAGGTGTATGAGGAGTTCTCCCCGGAGGATCTCGCCTCTATCCCCGGTTACATTGACCAGTTCCTGGCTTAGGTGCCCTTGGAGGGACAAATGACTGCAGGGTTTTGGGCACTATAATCATGAAGCGGACATTGTGCAATTTTTTGAAAATGGTTCGGACTATATATTGAGGCGCCCAAAAAAAGACAAATCATGATACACTTTGCACTGATTCCCCTTTTGTTTGACTTTCCTGTTTACATGTTTTGAAGCACTTTACCCACTGTTCATATTTTCAATCTTCCTGTTTTGTTGCAAATAAATGTTTACATGTTTTAAAGCACTTTAGCTAATGTTAATATTTTAAATACGCCAGTTATGTTGTAAATAAATATTTAGATATTTAAAACACTTACAGCTTGATCCTTCCCCTGAATCTGTGTCTGGGGTAACGGCTGGGGAGGGTTGGTAGGGGATCTCTGTCAGGGTGATGAAGAGCTCCTGGCTGTCGGGCAAATCAGCGTTGTAAGCGCTGTCTACTGCCTCGTCCTCCTCATCTCCTTCCTCCTCTTCCCCGTCCGCTGAGGAACCGGTCGCGGACAATATCCCATCCTCAGAGTCCACGGTCACTGGTGGGGTAGTGGTGGCGGCCGCACCTAGGATGGAATGCAGTGCCTCGTAGAAACGGGATGTGTGGGGCTGGGATCCAGAGCGTCCGTTTGCCTCTTTGGTCTTCTGGTAGCCTTGTCTCAGCTCCTTGATTTTCACGCGGCACTGCGTTGCATCCCGGCTGTAGCCTCTCTCTGCCATGGCTTTAGAGATCTTCTCATAGATCTTTGCATTCCGTCTTTTGGAGCGCAGCTCTGAAAGCACGGACTCATCGCCCCACACTGCGATGAGATCCAAGACTTCCCGATCCGTCCATGCTGGGGCCCTCTTTCTATTGGATTGCACGGCCATCTCTGCTGGAGAGCTCTGCATCGTTGCCACTGCTGCTGAGCTCACCACGGTGTCCAAACAGAAACTGCGCTTCAAACTGCCCAGACAGGAAAAGGAATTCAAATTTTCCCGGGGGAGTGGCTGGTCAGAGCATCCGAGCTCGGACTGCTGTCCAGAGCGTCAACAGAGTGGTGCACTGTGGGATAGCTCCCGGAGCTATTAGCGTCGATTTCCATCCACACCTAGCCTAATTCGACATGGCCATGTCGAATTTAGCGCTACTCCTCTCGTTGGGGAGGATTACAGAAATCGATTTAAAGAGAGCTCTATGTCGAACTAAATGGCTTCCTGGTGTGGACGGGTGCAGGGTTAATTCGATATAACGGCGCTAAATTCGACATAAAAGCCTAGTGTAGACCAGGCCT
>NW_020700747.1:0-4989 GCF_002925995.2 Terrapene triunguis | reverse complement strand
AGGCCTGGTCTACACTAGGCTTTTATGTCGAATTTAGCGCCGTTATATCGAATTAACCCTGCACCCGTCCACACCAGGAAGCCATTTAGTTCGACATAGAGCTCTCTTTAAATCGATTTCTGTAATCCTCCCCAACGAGAGGAGTAGCGCTAAATTCGACATGGCCATGTCGAATTAGGCTAGGTGTGGATGGAAATCGACGCTAATAGCTCCGGGAGCTATCCCACAGTGCACCACTCTGTTGACGCTCTGGACAGCAGTCCGAGCTCGGATGCTCTGACCAGCCACTCCCCCGGGAAAATTTGAATTCCTTTTCCTGTCTGGGCAGTTTGAAGCGCAGTTTCTGTTTGGACACCGTGGTGAGCTCAGCAGCAGTGGCAACGATGCAGAGCTCTCCAGCAGAGATGGCCGTGCAATCCAATAGAAAGAGGGCCCCAGCATGGACGGATCGGGAAGTCTTGGATCTCATCGCAGTGTGGGGCGATGAGTCCGTGCTTTCAGAGCTGCGCTCCAAAAGACGGAATGCAAAGATCTATGAGAAGATCTCTAAAGCCATGGCAGAGAGAGGCTACAGCCGGGATGCAACGCAGTGCCGCGTGAAAATCAAGGAGCTGAGACAAGGCTACCAGAAGACCAAAGAGGCAAACGGACGCTCTGGATCCCAGCCCCACACATCCCGTTTCTACGAGGCACTGCATTCCATCCTAGGTGCGGCCGCCACCACTACCCCACCAGTGACCGTGGACTCTGAGGATGGGATATTGTCCGCGACCGGTTCCTCAGCGGACGGGGAAGAGGAGGAAGGAGATGAGGAGGACGAGGCAGTAGACAGCGCTTACAACGCTGATTTGCCCGACAGCCAGGAGCTCTTCATCACCCTGACAGAGATCCCCTACCAACCCTCCCCAGCCGTTACCCCAGACACAGATTCAGGGGAAGGATCAAGCTGTAAGTGTTTTAAATATCTAAATATTTATTTACAACATAACTGGCGTATTTAAAATATTAACATTAGCTAAAGTGCTTTAAAACATGTAAACATTTATTTGCAACAAAACAGGAAGATTGAAAATATGAACAGTGGGTAAAGTGCTTCAAAACATGTAAACAGGAAAGTCAAACAAAAGGGGAATCAGTGCAAAGTGTATCATGATTTGTCTTTTTTTGGGCGCCTCAATATATAGTCCGAACCATTTTCAAAAAATTGCACAATGTCCGCTTCATGATTATAGTGCCCAAAACCCTGCAGTCATTTGTCCCTCCAAGGGCACCTAAGCCAGGAACTGGTCAATGTAACCGGGGATAGAGGCGAGATCCTCCGGGGAGAACTCCTCATACACCTCCTGCAGGTGTTTTTCCAGCCTCATCAGCAGGTTCCTGGGCAGGGAGAGCTTATTAGGCCCCCCGTGGTAGGACACGTTTCCCTGCCACAACGCCAGCAGGTACTCCGGGATCATGGCCTTGCACAGCAGTGCAGCAAATGGCCCCGGTTTCTGCAGGCTGTCCCGTAGCATCTTCTCCTTCTGGCTCTCGGAGACCTTCAGGAGGGTGATGTCAGGCATGACTCCCTGCTGTGAATTAGGTAGGGGAAAGTTAGTATTGGGACTGCTTGCTCGTCCCTTTACAGAACTGCAACCGCCGGTTTACAGCCACGCGGTTTACAGCCGCGAGGGGGTGGGACAGGGCCAGAGTTCATGCTTGCAGGATTGCTGCCAGCAGAGACTCGCATTGCTTTCTATGTGAAAGGAGGCCAGTGCCACTCTTAAAGTTTTAAGCGGCCACAAGTCTACGGCTTACCATGTTTGCCATCTAGACAAAGTCCGGTGTCCTGCCCTGCTCCTCAGCTCGCCACAGCAAGACCGCAGGCACTGTAGGCGAGGGCCGAAAATTCGACCTTGTCCTCAGTGCGCGTGTGATAGGTGCTCTGCATGGTCTTGTTCACGGAGCAAGACTATGTTCTCTGTTCACAGATACATTGCTCTGTCTCAGGAATTCACTCCCTTTTTCCAATTCCCACAGCCACATCTGCCCAGAGGCTAGCGCACATTAGGAGGAGGAAGAAGAGGACACGGGAAGACATGTTTGCTGAACTAATGGAATGCTCCCGAGCACAGGCAGCCCAGCAGACACAGTGGAGGGAGAACTTGTCCCAAATGCACCGGGCAAACATGGAACGGGAGGAGAGGTGGCGACAGGAGGACAGGCAGGCTACTCAAACGCTGCTTGGACTAATGAGGGAGCAAACGGACACGCTCCGCCGCCTTGTGGATGTTCTGCAGGACCGGAGGCAGGAGGAGAGAGCCCCGCTGCAGTCTCTCTGTAACTGCCCTGCCCCGCCACCAAGTCCCATACCCCCCTCACCCAAAGTCCAAACACGGAGGGGTGGAAGGGGCCGTGAAAAATTTCACTCCACCCCTGCGGACTGCTCTACCACTAGAAGGCTCTCATTCCCCAAAATTTGAAAAGTCCTTTCCTACCCGCCTCACACAAGACCCCGTCCAAGTTTCACCCCCCCGTTCCATGTGCGGTTGTTAATAAAGAATACGTTTCTGTTCATTTCTGTTTCCATCCTCTTCTTTTGGAGGGGAGTCTGTCTGAAGGGGGGGGGAAGGGGCTTGGTCATTGGACAGGACAGTCACCTTTAGCAGGGGGCAGGTGCAGCAGCAGGGCACATATACAGTGCAGTGACTAGTTATCCTGGTTAGTCTGGGAGGTGGTTTTCATGTTTTGTGTGGTGGGGGCGGTGGTGTTGCTCTCTGACTTGGTGGCGGGGGAGGGCAGTTACAGATCTTATGCAGCGGTCCTTACCCTGCATCACAGAGCCGCGCAGCAGGGGATCTGTAACCCTCCTCCCCCTGCAAGACAGTCACATAGCCGACATATACACGCAGTCCCGGCCAGGAGGGCTGGCAGGCTCCGTTGAAACAACCAGTCCACCACCGCGGAGCCTGTCATTCCTGGAGTTTAGAAGCATCATTTGCATCACAACCCTAAACCCGCCCCCCGCCACAGTCTGCGTCCCAGGTTTAAAACATTCCCGCGAAAACAGTAATAAAGACAACGGTGTCCATGAACAAAACAGAACAGATTTTATTTTTTGGGAAGGGGGCGAAGGGGGTATGTAAGTGGAGAGGATAGTCGACGGCAACTGGGTAAAGAAACGGGGGCAAGTTCTGCCTCTGTGTCCACAAACTTAAAAGTCACTGGGTACCCTGCTCAGCCTTGAAACTGGCTTTCAAAGCCTCCCGGATGCACAGCGCGTCCCGCTGGGCTCTTCTAATCGCCCGGCTGTCTGGCTGGGCGTAATCAGCCACCAGGCTATTTGCCTCAACCTCCCACCCCGCCATAAAGGTCTCCCCCTTGCTCTCACACAGATTGTGGAGCACACAGCAAGCTGCAATAACGATGGGGATATTGGTTTCGCTGAGATCACAGCGAGTGAGTAAGCTTCTCCATCTCCCTTTGAGACGGCCAAAAGCACACTCCACCACCATTCTGCACTTGCTCAGCCGGTAGTTGAAGAGTTCTTTTTCTGTGTCCAGGGCGCCAGTATAGGGCTTCATGAGCCAGGGCATTAGCGGGTAGGCTGGGTCCCCGAGGATGACTGTAGGCATCTCCACATCCCCAAGAGTTATTTTGTGGTCTGGGAAGTAAATACCTTCCTGCAGCCGTCTAAACAGACCAGAGTTCCTGAACACGCGAGCGTCATGAACCTTGCCCGGCCATCCGACGTAGATGTTTGTAAACCGTCCCCGATGGTCCACCAGTGCTTGCAGCACCATTGAAAAGTAGCCCTTTCTATTGATGTACTGGCTGGCCTGGTGGCCCGGTCCCAGGATAGGGATGTGAGTCCCATCTATAGCCCCACCGCAGTTTGGGAATCCCATCGCGGCGAAGCCATCTATGATGGCCTGCGCGTTTCCCAGAGTCACTACCTTTGACAGCAGTACCTTGACGATTGCCTTGGCTACTTGCATGACAACAACCCCCACGGTAGATTTGCCCACGCCAAAGTGGTTCGCGACTGACCGGTAGCTGTCCAGCGTTGCAAGCTTCCAGAGGGCTATGGCCACTCGCTTCTGGACAGTCAGGGCTGCTCGCATGCGGGTGTCCTTGCGCTTCAGGGCAGGGGACAGCAAGTCACAAAGTTCCAGGAAAGTCCCCTTCCGCATGCGAAAGTTTCGCAGCCACTGGGATTCATCCCAGACCTGAAGCACTATGCGGTCCCACCAGTCCGTGCTTGTTTCCCGGGCCCAGAATCGCCGTTCAACAAAATCCACATGCCCCATTGCCACCGTGATGTCCTGGGCGCTGGGGCTCGTGGTTTCTGACAGCTCTGTGCTACTCTCCGACTTCAGGCCCTCACGGCGGTGCCGTAGCCTCCTCGCCTGATTTCTCTGCATCTGCCTGTGGGAAAGGTGTATGATAAGGTGCGAGGCGTTGAGAACGGCCACAACTGCAGCGATGGTCGCAGCGGGATCCATGATCGCAGTGCTGTGGCGTCCGCGCTGTCACTGATCAAAAAGTGCGCGAACTGATTTCCCGCCGGCGCTTTCAGGGAGGGAGGCAGGGCGGTAGTGACTGACGGATGACGACAGTTACCCAAAAGCACCCTCGCCACATTTTTTTACCCAGAAGGCATTGGGGGCTCGACCCAGAATTCCAATGGGCAGCGGGGACTGCGGGAACTGTGGGATAGCTGCCCACAGTGCACTGCTTCCAATGTCGACGCTTTCCCTGGTAGTGTGGACTGACAAAGTCGAATTACTGTCCTTAGTGTAGACACACACGTTCGACTTTCTAATATCAATTGCACATATTCGATTTAACTAAAATCGAACTACTCTCGTAGTGTAGACATACCCTTAGATGCTGAACCTTCACAGAGCTTTTGTCAGTGAAATTTTTGGAGGCTTTAAAATCAAAAATCCCTTTGGTGAACTTACAGCTTTGTTATTTTTACAACAGGAGTGATACATTATCTGTTCT
>NW_020700746.1:0-3382 GCF_002925995.2 Terrapene triunguis | reverse complement strand
GGAGTTTAAAATTCATGAGTACTTGCACTGGAAAATAGATTCTCTGTGGGTATGTCTACACTACGAGAGTAGTTCGATTTTAGTTAAATCGAATATGTGCAATCGATATTAGAAAGTCGAACGTGTGTGTCTACACTAAGGACAGTAATTCGACTTTGTCAGTCCACACTACCAGGGAAAGCGTCGACATTGGAAGCAGTGCACTGTGGGCAGCTATCCCACAGTTCCCGCAGTCCCCGCTGCCCATTGGAATTCTGGGTCGAGCCCCCAATGCCTTCTGGGTAAAAAAATGTGGCGAGGGTGCTTTTGGGTAACTGTCGTCATCCGTCAGTCACTACCGCCCTGCCTCCCTCCCTGAAAGCGCCGGCGGGAAATCAGTTCGCGCACTTTTTGATCAGTGACAGCGCGGACGCCACAGCACTGCGATCATGGATCCCGCTGCGACCATCGCTGCAGTTGTGGCCGTTCTCAACGCCTCGCACCTTATCATACACCTTTCCCACAGGCAGATGCAGAGAAATCAGGCGAGGAGGCTACGGCACCGCCGTGAGGGCCTGAAGTCGGAGAGTAGCACAGAGCTGTCAGAAACCACGAGCCCCAGCGCCCAGGACATCACGGTGGCAATGGGGCATGTGGATTTTGTTGAACGGCGATTCTGGGCCCGGGAAACAAGCACGGACTGGTGGGACCGTATAGTGCTTCAGGTCTGGGATGAATCCCAGTGGCTGCGAAACTTTCGCATGCGGAAGGGGACTTTCCTGGAACTTTGTGAGTTGCTGTCCCCTGCCCTGAAGCGCAAGGACACCCGCATGCGAGCAGCCCTGACTGTCCAGAAGCGAGTGGCCATAGCCCTCTGGAAGCTTGCAACGCCGGACAGCTACCGGTCAGTCGCGAACCACTTTGGTGTGGGCAAATCTACCGTGGGGGTTGTTGTCATGCAAGTAGCCAAGGCAATCGTCAAGGTACTGCTCCCAAAGGTAGTGACCCTGGGAAACGCGCAGGTCATCATAGATGGCTTTGCCGCGATGGGATTCCCAAACTGCGGTGGGGCTATAGATGGGACTCACATCCCTATCCTGGGACCGGACCACCAGGCCAGCCAGTACATCAATAGAAAGGGCTACTTTTCAATGGTGCTGCAAGCACTGGTGGACCATCGGGGACGGTTTACAAACATCTACGTCGGATGGCCGGGCAAGGTTCATGACGCTCGCGTGTTCAGGAACTCTGGTCTGTTTAGACGGCTGCAGGAAGGTATTTACTTCCCAGACCACAAAATAACTCTTGGGGATGTGGAGATGCCTACAGTCATCCTCGGGGACCCAGCCTACCCGCTAATGCCCTGGCTCATGAAGCCCTATACTGGCGCCCTGGACACAGAAAAAGAACTCTTCAACTACCGGCTGAGCAAGTGCAGAATGGTGGTGGAGTGTGCTTTTGGCCGTCTCAAAGGGAGATGGAGAAGCTTACTCACTCGCTGTGATCTCAGCGAAACCAATATCCCCATCGTTATTGCAGCTTGCTGTGTGCTCCACAATCTGTGTGAGAGCAAGGGGGAGACCTTTATGGCGGGGTGGGAGGTTGAGGCAAATAGCCTGGTGGCTGATTACGCCCAGCCAGACAGCCGGGCGATTAGAAGAGCCCAGCGGGACGCGCTGTGCATCCGGGAGGCTTTGAAAGCCAGTTTCAAGGCTGAGCAGGGTACCCAGTGACTTTTAAGTTTGTGGACACAGAGGCAGAACTTGCCCCCGTTTCTTTACCCAGTTGCCGTCGACTATCCTCTCCACTTACATACCCCCTTCGCCCCCTTCCCAAAAAATAAAATCTGTTCTGTTTTGTTCATGGACACCGTTGTCTTTATTACTGTTTTCGCGGGAATGTTTTAAACCTGGGACGCAGACTGTGGCGGGGGGCGGGTTTAGGGTTGTGATGCAAATGATGCTTCTAAACTCCAGGAATGACAGGCTCCGCGGTGGTGGACTGGTTGTTTCAACGGAGCCTGCCAGCCCTCCTGGCCGGGACTGCGTGTATATGTCGGCTATGTGACTGTCTTGCAGGGGGAGGAGGGTTACAGATCCCCTGCTGCGCGGCTCTGTGATGCAGGGTAAGGACCGCTGCATAAGATCTGTAACTGCCCTCCCCCGCCACCAAGTCAGAGAGCAACACCACCGCCCCCACCACACAAAACATGAAAACCACCTCCCAGACTAACCAGGATAACTAGTCACTGCACTGTATATGTGCCCTGCTGCTGCACCTGCCCCCTGCTAAAGGTGACTGTCCTGTCCAATGACCAAGCCCCTTCCCCCCCCCTTCAGACAGACTCCCCTCCAAAAGAAGAGGATGGAAACAGAAATGAACAGAAACGTATTCTTTATTAACAACCGCACATGGAACGGGGGGGTGAAACTTGGACGGGGTCTTGTGTGAGGCGGGTAGGAAAGGACTTTTCAAATTTTGGGGAATGAGAGCCTTCTAGTGGTAGAGCAGTCCGCAGGGGTGGAGTGAAATTTTTCACGGCCCCTTCCACCCCTCCGTGTTTGGACTTTGGGTGAGGGGGGTATGGGACTTGGTGGCGGGGCAGGGCAGTTACAGAGAGACTGCAGCGGGGCTCTCTCCTCCTGCCTCCGGTCCTGCAGAACATCCACAAGGCGGCGGAGCGTGTCCGTTTGCTCCCTCATTAGTCCAAGCAGCGTTTGAGTAGCCTGCCTGTCCTCCTGTCGCCACCTCTCCTCCCGTTCCATGTTTGCCCGGTGCATTTGGGACAAGTTCTCCCTCCACTGTGTCTGCTGGGCTGCCTGTGCTCGGGAGCATTCCATTAGTTCAGCAAACATGTCTTCCCGTGTCCTCTTCTTCCTCCTCCTAATGTGCGCTAGCCTCTGGGCAGATGTGGCTGTGGGAATTGGAAAAAGGGAGTGAATTCCTGAGACAGAGCAATGTATCTGTGAACAGAGAACATAGTCTTGCTCCGTGAACAAGACCATGCAGAGCACCTATCACACGCGCACTGAGGACAAGGTCGAATTTTCGGCCCTCGCCTACAGTGCCTGCGGTCTTGCTGTGGCGAGCTGAGGAGCAGGGCAGGACACCGGACTTTGTCTAGATGGCAAACATGGTAAGCCGTAGACTTGTGGCCGCTTAAAACTTTAAGAGTGGCACTGGCCTCCTTTCACATAGAAAGCAATGCGAGTCTCTGCTGGCAGCAATCCTGCAAGCATGAACTCTGGCCCTGTCCCACCCCCTCGCGGCTGTAAACCGCGTGGCTGTAAACCGGCGGTTGCAGTTCTGTAAAGGGACGAGCAAGCAGTCCCAATACTAACTTTCCCCTACCTAATTCACAGCAGGGAGTCATGCCTGACATCACCCTCCTGAAGGTCTCCGA
>NW_020700745.1:0-4064 GCF_002925995.2 Terrapene triunguis | reverse complement strand
ATAGCCCACCTTAACTGATTACTCTCGTTATAGTTAGTATGGCAACACCCATTTTTTCATGTCCTCTGTGCATATATATCTTCCTACTGTGAAAGTTACTAGTGACCCCCCCTTAATAGCTAGTAGCCGTTATGTCAGCCAGCGGCCATTAGATAAAAGCAAACACCTTAAATACACAGTAGCCTGAACTTTTCAACTGTCTTCCCTTTCAAGGCCTTAAGGTAGTTGAAGCTGGTCCCAAGCCGGTTTTCACTGACCAGATAGCAAAAGCACGGGTCTGACAACCACCAATCAAATGTTAACACAGCAAGGGCCTTTGTTTGAATGTGTATAAAGGAATGGTAAAATGTGTGTAAGACAGATTCTTTGTACCAAGGTGCAAAGCTCTCCTTTTTTCTGCAGAATAAAGCAACTCTTCCTTATCCCTGTCTGGCTGTTATTGGCTCTCAGCTAGGTGGACCCAATATTTCATTGACAGTTTCTGGCGACTCCACCGGGACTCTCATAGCTCGAACATTAAACTCTGGACGGCTGCGGCAAACTGGAAACGGCGCCAACGGGGCGTTTTGCCCCTTTTCTCTGCTTCACCGCAGCCCCTGGTGTTCGTGTTCCAATAAAATGAGTCCTAATAAAATAAAAAAACACTATCTGGTTCTGGTTCTGGTCTGGTTCTGTTTTGGTTAAGTGGTTAATAAATTTCTGTCTTATACATTTGGGCGTTAGGTGTGTGGACAAAACTAAGCCACTCATTCATAATTCCTCAAAATAAAAGCCATCGCGTGCAATAAAGCTCTAAAGTCAAATTAAAATCCGTCTGTCCCGTCCCCTGTAGCGGTCAGTATTAATAAAAATTCCTGTAATAAAATCCTATTAGGCCATAATTCCCTCTGTTCTCTATATAATTCTCTATTAAAGTGTCAGCAAGCAAATGGGTGGGTCTCTGGTAAAACCCTCTAAAAATAGCCCTTTAAATTATATGTTAAATAAATGGCCTTTACCCAGTGTTCAAAAAAAAAAAATAGTTACACCTTGTGTAAAAATTAATGTAGCTAGTGTTATAAAAATTAAATTATAAAAAAATGTGCATTTTCCCCAAAACATATGCAATGTATATTGTAGTAAAAGTAAAAAAAATGCAAACCTACCAATATAGGTTGTGTTGTCTTTTTCAAATCACTATGTATTTAAAAGCAAAAATTAAAAGTAAAAGGCAATCAAAAATCTAAACAAAGTTAATTGTGTCCCTTTTTAAGTAAAAACTTTTAAGCTATAAATAGCTTTAAATAAAAGCAAGCCAAAAAGCATCTATATTAATGCAATTTTCCAACTAATAAGGCAAAAGCCACTAAAACCTGGGCTGTCTAGAAAACAAATACAAAAAAATATAAAGTAATTCCTCTGTTTTGTCTAAAATCACCAAAAATATACGTATATAAAAAAATATTTTAAGCAATAACTAACTGCCCAAAAAAAGTAAACCTCTGTTCTTTTGTCTTTCAAATCATCAAAAGAAAAAACAAAAAAACAAATGTCAGCTAAATAGCATTCAAAGTACCATGCATTTACTGGCACAATAAAAATTATTTTTGTATTCTATGGCCAAAATTATTGTAAAAATTTGCATACCAACGGTTTTAAAAGCAAAAACTTAAAAAATTAACCCACTCCCCATATTGCCCATGGGATCCTTCTGGCTACCTCAAATTTCTAGCCAAAGGGCTAAAAAAAAAAAAAAAGCTATTAAACACCAAAGTGGACTCCTCAAAAGTGGGTGTGCTTGTCCTGGTTTGTTGCTCCAAAGCTCTATAATAAAGTTATTTTACTAAAAGGGTATACATAGCATACATTAAGTAATAAAACTAATGTACTGTATAATAGCAATATGTATGTGTTCATTATTAAAAAAAAGTATATAAGTAAAAAACAAAAAAATTCCTTTGTAAATTAAAAAAAGCCAAAAAATAACAAAAACAAAAAAACCAAAACAAATAAAACAAAAATCGCTAGCAAGCTCAGTCCAAAAATAAAATGCTGGCCCCATCCAAAAACACTGCCCACAGCTAAAACTTGGCTAACAGCCAAGAAAAGGGGGGCCTAAATGTGCCCAAGCAACCATAAAATCTGCAAAACATTGCCAGGCATTAATAAAATATGTTAGGTTTCTTTTCTCACAAATAAAAGAAGTGCTACCCAAAAACCCTAGCAGCCCTGCCATTCATTAAAACAAACAAAAAAAATCTATGTAAAAATCCACCAACAAAAAACTGCTTTGGCTCCATGCTAAAAAGGCCCTTTCTAAGTCCTGTTAACCACCAACACCGCTGTAAAGTGCCAAAAACTGCCTACCTAAACCCATGCTTCTCACTGTAAAAAGACCCCTCCACCTCAAAAAAACTCTCCAACTAATAAGCCTATTTCTCCTTCTAGCTCTGCTGTGCCTTTTAAACAGCAAAAAACAACAACAACAACAACAAGGTAAAGTGCTAGTAACCTCTCCCTTGTCCACTAACAAACCTACTGTGCCTTTAAATTTTTTTAAAAAACGCAAAACCATTACAGAGTAATGTGCTAGTAACCGCTCCCCTATATAATACTAAACCATAACTGTTTCAAAAAAAACCAAAAACCACTTGCTTCATTAAAACCAACAAAATCCAGAAATTCCTGCCTACAAAAAACGTTAAAAACTAACCCTAATAAAAAAACAAAAGATTATACACTAGAAAAAAAAACCTTATAAAATCCATGCTTAAAAATATGTTATAATACTACACCAAAAAAAAATGTATTAAAATATCAATAAACTGTAATTAACACTACACTAAAAACTGTTAAATTTTTATTACCCTTATCCAGTTTCCAGATCACCTCTACATACCCAAATTGCTCACAGGGGGCTGCCATTAAATTAGCACAACAAAAAGCTTAGGTTATTTCCTCTAAAAAAAAAAAAACAACACTTAACCGAATCCCTTTGGGATGGGGCCAATAATGCAGCAGCAGTTTAAAATATTTTTAAAAACCAAAAACATAATAAAAAATTGGAGCACAGCTAACTCAAGTACAAGCTAAAATTAGTAAGTTACATGTTATCTCCGCCCTTAGTTCTATAACCCAAAAATTGCTAACAAAAATGGTATTAAATATCACTAAAGCTAAAAAATCTAGCATATTCAGGCTTGGCCCACTGCCCTTACAAACACATCAAAAATACTATCTAATCTGTGGCCATAAAAACATACTTAAAAACTTTCTAAGTAAAAATGCAAACGTTCTCAATGCTCCTTCCAAGCATATAAACCAAATGGGGGGGGCTTATGCTCGCATCAAAAAAAATGTTATTTCTATGTTAATCATTCCAGCTTAATTAAGCAAAATTTACAAGCCATTAAAAATGCTGCTGTTATTTTCCATACTGTATCTCTTAATCACACCTTTAATTTTAAAAACTTCCTTCCAAACCTTAGATCATGGTTTACGGGGCTCTTTCAAACAATTGTTAAATAAATTCTTTTCTTTCTTTTCTTTCTATGTGTTATTTAAATAATAATACAATGTGCCAAATGCCTGTGTAATGCTATAATCAAAAGCTCTGCTGTCCATAAAAAACCCCAGTATCTGTCCCTCCAGCTTAATCGCAAATTGCGTAACGGGCCTGACAATTTTTAAGCTTGTCAGGCACGAATGGCTGTTATGTCAGCCAGCGGCCATTAGATAAAAGCAAACACCTTAAATACACAGTAGCCTGAACTTTTCAACTGTCTTCCCTTTCAAGGCCTTAAGGTAGTTGAAGCTGGTCCCAAGCTGGTTTTCACTGACCAGATAGCAAAAGCACGGGTCTGACAACCACCAATCTAATGTTAACACGGCAAGGGACTTTGTCTGAATGTGTATAAAGGAATGGTAAAATGTGTGTAAGACAGAGTCTTTGTACCAAGGTGCAAGGCTCGCCTTTCTTCTGCAGAATAAAGCAACTCTTCCTTATCCCTGTCTGGCTGTTATTGGCTCTCAGCTAGGTGGACCCGATATTTCGGTGACACTACTGTGTTTTCCACTGCATGCAT
>NW_020700744.1:2334-3506 GCF_002925995.2 Terrapene triunguis | reverse complement strand
GTCTCCCAGTAACCTAGATCAGTCCCTTTCCATCCTGTCCCATGGTGCCTGCCATCTGCAGACATGTTCTGTTTGTGTTGCATTGTCACGGCTTCGTGTTGTGAACCCTCCAGGGGAGGGACTCTGTTACTTGTTTAACATAGCATAATGACAGCACACGTGTGATGCTCCATAAATAATGAACGGTGAGGCTGAGTCAGAGAGAAATGTGCCGTCAATACCTTTTCCTGCAGCTTTTCTTTGGATGCTTCTGATCACCAGTGTGCTTAGCTTCAGAGGTCAGAGGAGATCACCGCCCAAGGTGAGCTAGCTGCAGTCTTGCAATGCTAAGGCCTTGTGGTTGATGCTGACTGTGAGAATTAGAGTGCACTGATCAGCCTGTGTGTTGATAATGGCTGTATTAAAAGGAAAGGTTTTGCATTGACAGGAGGAGAGGGAGACCAGGAATCATAGGTACAGAAGTGGAAGAACCCAGGCGTCTTGGCTAAAGGCTCCTGAGAACTAGAAGTGCTATCCAAGCTGCTAGCGAGAGCTGCCTGGAGAAATTTGGACGTAATCACGTTCCATCAGACTATGTCGTTCTGTCAAAATAAAAACTCTTTGTGAAATCAGGCTGATTTCAACAGAATTTTGTTTTGGAAGGAAACTAGGGAATAAAAGTTCTGACAATGTCAAAACATCCTGGTATGACATTTTCAGAACAAAACGTTTCGATTTTTCATTTTAAAATGATTTTTTGGTTTAATTTTTTATTTTATATATTATCTATTATCATATTATAATATAATTTTTTTTTAAATCTAAATAACCCGGAAAACTTCTTGTGAGGGATTTTCCTTGGCAGAGAATTTCTAAACTTTCAGGTTTTGTTCCAATTCAGAACAAAGCCAAATTCTTAATTAATTCGCCTCTTAGAGTGGGTAGGGCCAGGGCCGGCTCCAGGCACCAGCCCACCAAGCTAGTGCTTGGGGCGGCACCTGGAGGGGGGCGGCGCGGCGCTCCGGCCCCCAGGGAGAGCGGGGCCACGGCCCCCAGGGAGAGCGCTCTGGCCGCCAGGGGGAGAGCCGAGCCCCGGCCGGGGAGAGCCGAGCCCCCGCCGGGGCTCGCCGCCCTCCCCCCGGCCACCGGAGGGGAGAGAGGAGCCCCTGCCGGGGCTGGCCGCCCTCCCCCCC
>NW_020700744.1:1196-2234 GCF_002925995.2 Terrapene triunguis | reverse complement strand
TTTGCCTGGGGCGGCAAAAAAGCCAGAGCCGGCCCTGGGTAGGGCAACCCCCACCTTTTCATGTTCTCTGTATGTATATATATATCCTTACTATATGTTCCATTCTGTGCATCCGATGAAGTGGGCTGTAGCCCACGAAAGCTTATGCTCTAATAAATTTGTTAGTCTCTAAGATGCCACAAGTACTCCTGTTCTTTCTGCACAGCTGTAATGCTAGCACTTCATTTGGGACTATTGGAGCAGGTTGCATTGGCTCAGATTTTTGCTTCTACTCCCCGTCTCCAGGCACTCGGTGGGTTTTGAGAAGCTGCTGTTTGGAAGGACCGTTTGACTCAGGTTTCTAGGAATGGTACCTTATATACAGCCAGATCACTGCAAGTTAGTAGCCTTGACAATCTGATGTCTGTCTGATGGCCTTGGCACTTTGCCTTGCTGGTCTCAGTTCAGGTCCTGGTGGAGAGACACACAAACATCATTCCGGGATGTATTAGCAGGAATGTTGTAAGCAAGACATGAGAAGTAATTCTTTCCCTCTACTCCATGCTGATTAGGTCTCAACTGGAGTATTGTGGTGCTGGACACCACATTTCAGGAAGGATGTGGACAAATTGGAGAAAGTCCAGAGAAGAGCAACAAAAATGATTAAAGGTCTAGAAAACATGACCTATGAGTGAAGATTGAAACAATTGGGTTTGTTCAGTCTGGAGAAGAGAAAACCGAGAGGGGACATGAGAACAGTTTTCAAGTACATAAAAGGTTGTTACAAGGAGGAGGGAGAAAAATTGTTCTTCTTAACCTCTGAGGATCGGACAAGACGCAATGGGCTTAAATTGCAGCAAGGGAGGTTTAGGTTGGACATTAGGAAAAACTTCCTAACTGTCAGGGTGGTTAAGCACTGGAATAAATTGCCTAGGGGGGTGGTGGAATCTCCATCATTGGGGATTTTTAAGAGCAGGTTAGACAAACACCTGTCAGGGATGGTCTAGATAATACTTAGTCCTGCCTTGAGTGCAGGGGACTGGACTAGGTGACCTCTCG
>NW_020700744.1:0-1096 GCF_002925995.2 Terrapene triunguis | reverse complement strand
GGGGGGGTGGTGGAATCTCCATCATTGGGGATTTTTAAGAGCAGGTTAGACAAACACCTGTCAGGGATGGTCTAGATAATACTTAGTCCTGCCTTGAGTGCAGGGGACTGGACTAGGTGACCTCTCGAGCTTCCTTCCAGTCCTATGATTCTATAGCTGCAAACACAATGGCACACAGCCACGCACAGCCACACACAGCTGTAAAGACACACACACACATGCGGAGATGCACGCTGACCCACACGGTTGCAAACACAAAGGCGCACGCACACACACACACACACGGCAGATCAGGCTGAGGTGCAGGTCCTATTTACAAACCCGTTGAAATCAACAGCTTACATAGCAGCCAGCGTCGGGGCAAGCCTAGAGCCCTGGTGTCATGTACTCGCTAGCAGGACCCCGCTCAGCCAGGGGACATTGCAGAGGGGCAGCTCTAGCAGAGGGCACTCCCTGGGCGTGACAGCGTGGATCCCGACAGCATGTTCTGCTTCCAGCCGCAGCATCCTGGCCAGGCAGGAGTCGCAGGACTGATGGAAAGGCTGGTCACCAGGAGCAGCTGCCAACCCAGCAGGGCCCCAAGGGTGCGAGCATGGCCAATAAACAGTGAGCAAACGCCGGTCCCATTGCTCTGCAGGTTCCATCTCACCAGCATAACCAGTCATGGGCCCACGTCTCAGCCTGCTCATTCTCAGCCCAGCGCCAGAGGCAGCCGGGCATGGAGTGAGCTGCTTGTGTCTGGGGAGATGCAGCGTGTCCTCCGCACACTGCGCCATGGCCAGACGTATCGCCTCGCTCTGCTCCCCGCGGTACCCGGCGGTAGCTGAGTACAGCCCTGCAGCGCCCCTGCAGGCAGCCATCCCACCCCACCCTCCGCGCGCTCCCGGCCAGAACGGAGCAGAGCCCCTGCAGAACAGCTCGCTCCAGCCCTGGTACGAGCCGCGCTGTGTGAGCAACGCCTCGCAGTCACGGCTGGCGAAGGCAGCTGACAGAGCTAATAAAATCACTGTGCGCCCCTGGCTCCCTTCCACTGCCAGCAAGAGATCATTGGCACCAGGGCAGTGGCCAGGCCACGTGCAGGCCTAAACCTGCAGCC
>NW_020700743.1:0-3145 GCF_002925995.2 Terrapene triunguis | reverse complement strand
GTCTCCCAGTAACCTAGATCAGTCCCTTTCCATCCTGTCCCATGGTGTCTGCCATCTGCAGACATGTTCTGTTTGTGTTGCATTGTCACGGCTTCGTGTTGTGAACCCTCCAGGGGAGGGACTCTGTTACTTGTTTAACATAGCATAATGACAGCACACGTGTGATGCTCCATAAATAATGAACGGTGAGGCTGAGTCAGAGAGAAATGTGCCGTCAATACCTTTTCCTGCAGCTTTTCTTTGGATGCTTCTGATCACCAGTGTGCTTAGTTTCAGAGGTCAGAGGAGATCACCGCCCAAGGTGAGCTAGCTGCAGTCTTGCAATGCTAAGGCCTTGTGGTCGATGCTGACTGTGAGAATTAGAGTGCACTGATCAGCCTGTGTGTTGATAATGGCTGTATTAAATGGAAAGGTTTCGCATTGACAGGAGGAGAGGGAGACCAGGAATCATAGGTACAGAAGTGGAAGAACCCAGGCGTCTTGGCTAAAGGCTCCTGAGAATTAGAAGTGCTATCCAAGCTGCTAGCGAGAGCTGCCTGGAGAAATTTGGACGTAATCACGTTCCATCAGACTATGTCGTTCTGTCAAAATAAAAACTCTTTGTGAAATCAGGCTGATTTCAACAGAATTTTGTTTTGGAAGGAAACTAGGGAATAAAAGTTCTGACAATGTCAAAACATCCTGGTATGACATTTTCAGAACAAAACGTTTCGATTTTTCATTTTAAAATGATTTTTTGGTTTAATTTTTTATTTTATATATTATCTATCATCATATTATAATATAATTTTTTTTTTAAATATAAATAACCTGGAGAACTTCTTGTGAGGGATTTTCCTTGGCACAGAATTTCTAAACTTTCAGGTTTTGTTCCAATTCAGAACAAAGCCAAATTCTTAATTAATTCGCCTCTTAGGCTTGGTCTACACTCACCCCCCAAATCGAACTAAGGTACGCAATTTCAGCTACGTGAATAATGTAGCTGAAGTTCGAAGTACCTTAGTTCGATCTTACCTCGGTCCACACGCGGCAGGCAGGCTCCCCCGTCGACTCCGCGGTACTCCTCTCGTCTAGCTGGAGTACCGCAGTTGACGGCGAGCACTTCCTGGTTCGACTTATCGCGTCCAGACAAGACGCGATAAGTCGAACCCAGAACTTTGATTGCCAGCCGCCGAACTAGCAGCTGGGTGTAGACATACCCTTAGAGTGGGTAGGGCAACCCCCACCTTTTCATGTTCTCTGTATGTATATATATATCCTTACTATATGTTCCAGTCTGTGCATCCGATGAAGTGGGCTGTAGCCCACGAAAGCTTATGCTCAAATAAATTTGTTAGTCTCTAAGGTGCCACAAGTCCTCCTGTTCTTTCTGCACAGCTGTAACGCTAGCACTTCATTTGGGACTATTGGAGCAGGTTGCATTGGCTCAGATTTTTGCTTCTACTCCCCGTCTCCAGGCACTCGGTGGGTTTTGAGAAGCTGCTGTTTGGAAGGACCGTTTGACTCAGGTTTCTAGGAATGGTACCTTATATAGAGCCAGATCACTGCAGGTTAGTAGCCTTGACAATCTGATGTCTGTCTGATGGCCTTGGCACTTTGCCTTGCTGGTCTCAGTTCAGGTCCTGGTGGAGAGACACACAAACATCATTCTGGGATGTATTAGCAGGAGTGTTGTAAGCAAGACATGAGAAGTAATTCTTTCCCTCTACTCCATGCTGATTAGGTCTCAAGTGGAGTATTGTGGTGCTGGACACCACATTTCAGGAAGGATGTGGACAAATTGGAGAAAGTCCAGAGAAGAGCAACAAAAATGTTTAAAGGTCTAGAAAACATGACCTATGAGTGAAGATTGAAACAACTGGGTTTGTTCAGTCTGGAGAAGAGAAGACCGAGAGGGGACATGATAACAGTTTTCAAGTACATAAAAGGTTGTTACAAGGAGAAGGGAGAAAAATTGTTCTTCTTAACCTCTGAGGATCGGACAAGACGCAATGGGCTTAAATTGCAGCAAGGGCGGTTTAGGTTGGACATTAGGAAAAACTTCCTAACTGTCAGGGTGGTTAAGCACTGGAATAAATTGCCTAGGGGGGTGGTGGAATCTCCATCATTGGGGATTTTTAAGAGCAGGTTGGACAAACACCTGTCAGGGATGGTCTAGATAATACTTAGTCCTGCCCTGAGTGCAGGGGACTGGACTAGGTGACCTCTCGAGCTCCCTTCCAGTCCTATGATTCTATAGCTGCAAACACAATGGCACACAGCCACACACAGCTGTAAAGACACACACACACATGCGGAGATGCACGCTGACCCACACAGTTGCAAACACAAAGGCACACAGACACAAAAGACACACACACACACGGCAGATCAGGCTGAGGTGCAGGTCCTATTTACAAACCCGTTGAAATCAACAGCTTACACAGCAGCCAGCGTCGGGGCAGGCCTAGAGCCCTGGTGTCATGTACTCGCTAGCAGGACCCCGCTCAGCCAGGGGACATTGCAGAGGGGCAGCTCTAGCAGAGGGCACTCCCTGGGCGTGACAGCGTGGATCCCGGCAGCATGTTCTGCTTCCAGCCGCAGCGTCCTGGCCAGGCAGGAGTCACAGGACTGATGGAAAGGCTGGTCACCAGGAGCAGCTGCCAACCCAGCAGGGCCCCAAGGGTGCGAGCGTGGCCAATAAACAGTGAGCAAACGCCGGTCCCATTGCTCTGCAGGTTCCATCTCACCAGCATAACCAGTCATGGGCCCACGTCTCAGCCTGCTCATTCTCAGCCCAGCGCCAGAGGCAGCCGGGCATGGAGTGAGCTGCTTGTGTCTGGGGAGATGCAGCGTATCCTCCGCACACTGCGCCATGGCCAGACGTATCGCCTCGCTCTGCTCCCCGCGGTACCCGGCGGTAGCTGAGTACAGCCCTGCAGCGCCCCTGCAGGCAGCCATCCCACCCCACCCTCCGCGCGCTCCCAGCCAGAACGGAGCAGAGCCCCTGCAGAACAGCTTGCTCCAGCCCTGGTACGAGCCGCGCTCTGTGAGCAATGCCTCGCAGTCACGGCTGGCGAAGGCAGCTGACAGAGCTAATAAAATCACCGTGCACCCCTAAAAAGAACAGGAGTACTTGTGGCACCTTAGAGACTAACAAATTTAT
>NW_020700742.1:0-3081 GCF_002925995.2 Terrapene triunguis | reverse complement strand
GGCACCAGGGCAGTGGCCAGGCCACGTGCAGGCCTAAACCTGCAGCCCTGGGCCAAGGGGCTCCATGTTCGCACCCCCCGTGGTTTCTACAGCAAGTGCCGAACCAGGGGCTCCCTGACCTCTGATGGTGGATTCGCTTCACACAAGCACCCCGAAAGGTGGCTCCTTACCAGTCTCGTTATTACATTACAGTAGCACCCAGAGGCCCTAGGCAGCAGGGAGTCATTCTGTGCTCGGTGCTGTAGCCTGTAGCCACATGTGCATAACGTCAGTCCCAGGCCTTGCAGCACAGCCGGGTCCAGGAGCTTGGGCCAAACCCTGTGGCTCTGCCCCTTTAAAAGCTGATTAACTGCCCAGGCCCCAAAGTGCCGTGGGAAAAATCCCCTAGCGCCTCGCAGTCCTCTTGCCCCTGCTTCCTGCAAAACTCTCTTCCGGCTTCAGAGTGACGGCCCTCGCTACTTCCCACCTGGCTCCTCCAGGCCTAGTCTGGGGGGTGCACAGCCCAACGAAAGCAAGGCCATTGGGAGCTTCTCGTGACAGCCTGGCCCCGGCAAACACAACAGTGTCAATTGTTTCCACACCAGTGTGAGCTGAGAATGGGGCGTCTGCCTTTCCTCACCGTCCCCGGCTCTCCTCCACTGATTGGCTGACTGGGGGCGAGGGGGAGTTCAAAGGAGGACTGGGGGGAAATCTTTCCTTTTCAAGGTTATTCCCCCCTTTGAAATGTATTTAACTTTTCAGTTCTTGATTTGCACCTTACTGGTTTGCTAGTTTTTCATCGTCTGTAAGTGAAATTTCTTGGGCAAGCGCGGGAGTGGGGACACCAGGTGTTAGGTACCACTGAAGATTAAATGCCCCACCTCTGCAGCTGGGTACAAGGCTGAGCTCGCTTCATTGGTCTCATGTTATATGATCTGATCTAGCAGCTAATCCTGAGACGTTATCATCAGTTTGCCCAGGTTCACCTGCACTGGACTGTCTCCCATCCATCACTGAATTCCCTAATGAAACAGCCGTTCTACATGTTAGCCCCAGAGCCAGAATGTTTACAAGGCCGAAAAGCTCTCTGCTCCCCCCGTAGGAGGAAGCTACTCCCAGCTAGAGTCCACCATCCTCCTGCCCCAGTGCATTTCTGTCCAGTGAGGTAGGGTGCGCAGGTTGAGGTTTGTGTGTTCTCTGCTGATGGAAATGATACTACAAATCAATGCATTTTTGAAAGGGGTGGACATTGTCAAAGATACGGCCTGAGCAAAATGGGTCACTCGGAGCTTTCAAGGGAGGGATCTGGACTCTAAGTAGGGAACCCAATTGCAGCAGGGAAGCCTAGTCCAGTCGAGGGTTCTGCTTGGCTCTGATTTCCAACATGCCGGGTCGTTTACCCATAGGGCTGAGGGGTCAGCTGGGCCCTGCGGCAGCCTTTGGGTTTCACTAAGTTTATTATGATGCAAATAGCTTGCTAGTGTGTTTTTCCCAAATCAAAGGTGTTTTGTGGCTTCATGTTCCCAAAGTCCCGTCCCCCCTACTCCCCAAAACAGATTAAAAACACCCACAATGCTCCTGTTCCCACAGCGTGACCTGGGAGGAGGGAGAAGGATTTGGGTAGGGGCTCCAGCCATTCACCGTATGCTTTAGAAGGATCCCTAGATATCATTTAGCCTGGCTCAGCTAGTGACTGGCAGAAGGTGACAGTTTTTGCTGGCTGAATGAATGCGCCTCAGCTCCCATCCTGCTCGACGGGAACTGCCGGCACTCAGCAGCTGACAGGCCCGAGCACTGGCCCAGTAAATGTTTAGTCCCTCCTCCTGCAAAGAGGCCCACCCTTTGCTTCATGTCTGCAAGCAGTCACATTGCACTCCGTGGGCTACGCCCCGGTGTACAGACAAGCCGTTGCGGTTGTGTGTGCAGGACTGAGGTTAGGTAAAACAAATATCAAGGTGGTTTGAAATAAAGTTTACCTGTTGTGCCTACATATCTGTGAGAGCAGGTCAGCCATCTTCAAGAGGAATGTTTCTCCGACAGAAAATTCAGATCCATCCAAAGGGAAATATTTCACAGAAATGCGTCAAATTCAACAACATTTCATTTAGGAAAATACCAAAACAGACTGAAGCATTCCAGTAATGGGCAAAATGTTCCAGGGCCACTTTTTCAGAATGGACCGGTTAGATTTGCCATTTTGAAATGACTCTTTGTTTCATTTGTTTTATTTGATATAATATTAAAAAGTCAAAATTGGAATGAAATATTTCCATGGACCCGAAGTGACCATTGGTTTAGAAAGTCGTTTTGAGGGAAATTTTGAGTCACAAAAAAAAATTCAAAAAAAATCACAGAATTTCACAGAATGGAAAATCTGTCACTCGTTTGTGTGAACATGGAGATTTCAGATATGTAAATGATCTATCGGATTCCTGCAGACTTGCTGTCATCAGTTACCTATATTCCTCATGTTGCACTGCTTAGTGACCTGAGAGATGCATCCTTACTGTCCACCAGGCCAGTCCCGCTGACCTCAACAATCCCACTCCAGCTCCCACTCCCACTGCATCTGTGGCTGCCGCGTTATAGCAATTTCCAGCACCATGTTTGTCCTGCATTTCATTCATTGAGAGATCAGCTAATGCACAGTAGGAACATTATGTTCTGGTGACATCTGCGGCCCACTAATAATAAGGCAAAGGTAGACAATGAAACATAGCAGATCAAATTGCAACAGCTGTTTTACCAGAGAATGGCCACAAATGTTTGCTGCTCTCAAGTTGTGCTGAATGAACTGATGGAGCTTGTCCCCGGGCTCCGACACCTGCCCCAACCTCCCAGTGGGATTGCACCCTTCAGACTGCCCTTCATCAGGAAGAAAACGCCACTGCCATCTAGTCTGAAACACATTTATCATTTCGAAAGTAAACACAGACACAAACCTCTCGGGCCCGGAAAGCAGAACTCCAGGCACAACGCTGAACGCCTTCCAATACGTGCTTTAAAGAAGGGACCTAAAAAGAGCGCTTAATTTAGAATTACGGAGCAGTTATATGTTAATGAAATATTAATTGACTATGGCAATTACTAAAGTTTAACAAC
>NW_020700741.1:0-3169 GCF_002925995.2 Terrapene triunguis | reverse complement strand
GTTGTTAAACTTTAGTAATTGCCATAGTCAATTAATATTTCATTAACATATAACTGCTCCGTAATTCTAAATTAAGCGCTCTTTTTAGGTCCCTTCTTTAAAGCACGTATTGGAAGGCGTTCAGCGTTGTGCCTGGAGTTCTGCTTTCCGGGCCCGAGAGGTTTGTGTCTGTGTTTACTTTCGAAATGATAAATGTGTTTCAGACTAGATGGCAGTGGCGTTTTCTTCCTGATGAAGGGCAGTCTGAAGGGTGCAATCCCACTGGGAGGTTGGGGCAGGTGTCGGAGCCCGGGGACAAGCTCCATCAGTTCATTCAGCACAACTTGAGAGCAGCAAACATTTGTGGCCATTCTCTGGTAAAACAGCTGTTGCAATTTGATCTGCTATGTTTCATTGTCTACCTTTGCCTTATTATTAGTGGGCCGCAGATGTCACCAGAACATAATGTTCCTACTGTGCATTAGCTGATCTCTCAATGAATGAAATGCAGGACAAACATGGTGCTGGAAATTGCTATAACGCGGCAGCCACAGATGCAGTGGGAGTGGGAGCTGGAGTGGGATTGTTGAGGTCAGCGGGACTGGCCTGGTGGACAGTAAGGATGCATCTCTCAGGTCACTAAGCAGTGCAACATGAGGAATATAGGTAACTGATGACAGCAAGTCTGCAGGAATCCGATAGATCATTTACATATCTGAAATCTCCATGTTCACACAAACGAGTGACAGATTTTCCATTCTGTGAAATTCTGTGATTTTTTTTGAATTTTTTTTTGTGACTCAAAATTTCCCTCAAAACGACTTTCTAAACCAATGGTCACTTCGGGTCCATGGAAATATTTCATTCCAATTTTGACTTTTTAATATTATATCAAATAAAACAAATGAAACAAAGAGTCATTTCAAAATGGCAAATCTAACCGGTCCATTCTGAAAAAGTGGCCCTGGAACATTTTGCCCATTACTGGAATGCTTCAGTCTGTTTTGGTATTTTCCTAAATGAAATGTTGTTGAATTTGACGCATTTCTGTGAAATATTTCCCTTTGGATGGATCTGAATTTTCTGTCGGAGAAACATTCCTCTTGAAGATGGCTGACCTGCTCTCACAGATATGTAGGCACAACAGGTAAACTTTATTTCAAACCACCTTGATATTTGTTTTACCTAACCTCAGTCCTGCACACACAACCGCAACGGCTTGTCTGTACACCGGGGCGTAGCCCACGGAGTGCAATGTGACTGCTTGCAGACATGAAGCAAAGGGTGGGCCTCTTTGCAGGAGGAGGGACTAAACATTTACTGGGCCAGTGCTCGGGCCTGTCAGCTGCTGAGTGCCGGCAGTTCCCGTCGAGCAGGATGGGAGCTGAGGCGCATTCATTCAGCCAGCAAAAACTGTCACCTTCTGCCAGTCACTAGCTGAGCCAGGCTAAATGATATCTAGGGATCCTTCTAAAGCATACGGTGAATGGCTGGAGCCCCTACCCAAATCCTTCTCCCTCCTCCCAGGTCACGCTGTGGGAACAGGAGCATTGTGGGTGTTTTTAATCTGTTTTGGGGAGTAGGGGGGACGGGACTTTGGGAACATGAAGCCACAAAACACCTTTGATTTGGGAAAAACACACTAGCAAGCTATTTGCATCATAATAAACTTAGTGAAACCCAAAGGCTGCCGCAGGGCCCAGCTGACCCCTCAGCCCTATGGGTAAACGACCCGGCATGTTGGAAATCAGAGCCAAGCAGAACCCTCGACTGGACTAGGCTTCCCTGCTGCAATTGGGTTCCCTACTTAGAGTCCAGATCCCTCCCTTGAAAGCTCCGAGTGACCCATTTTGCTCAGGCCGTATCTTTGACAATGTCCACCCCTTTCAAAAATGCATTGATTTGTAGTATCATTTCCATCAGCAGAGAACACACAAACCTCAACCTGCGCACCCTACCTCACTGGACAGAAATGCACTGGGGCAGGAGGATGGTGGACTCTAGCTGGGAGTAGCTTCCTCCTACGGGGGGAGCAGAGAGCTTTTCGGCCTTGTAAACATTCTGGCTCTGGGGCTAACATGTAGAACGGCTGTTTCATTAGGGAATTCAGTGATGGATGGGAGACAGTCCAGTGCAGGTGAACCTGGGCAAACTGATGATAACGTCTCAGGATTAGCTGCTAGATCAGATCATATAACATGAGACCAATGAAGCGAGCTCAGCCTTGTACCCAGCTGCAGAGGTGGGGCATTTAATCTTCAGTGGTACCTAACACCTGGTGTCCCCACTCCCGCGCTTGCCCAAGAAATTTCACTTACAGACGATGAAAAACTAGCAAACCAGTAAGGTGCAAATCAAGAACTGAAAAGTTAAATACATTTCAAAGGGGGGAATAACCTTGAAAAGGAAAGATTTCCCCCCAGTCCTCCTTTGAACTCCCCCTCGCCCCCAGTCAGCCAATCAGTGGAGGAGAGCCGGGGACGGTGAGGAAAGGCAGACGCCCCATTCTCAGCTCACACTGGTGTGGAAACAATTGACACTGTTGTGTTTGCCGGGGCCAGGCTGTCACGAGAAGCTCCCAATGGCCTTGCTTTCGTTGGGCTGTGCACCCCCCAGACTAGGCCTGGAGGAGCCAGGTGGGAAGTAGCGAGGGCCGTCACTCTGAAGCCGGAAGAGAGTTTTGCAGGAAGCAGGGGCAAGAGGACTGCGAGGCGCTAGGGGATTTTTCCCACGGCACTTTGGGGCCTGGGCAGTTAATCAGCTTTTAAAGGGGCAGAGCCACAGGGTTTGGCCCAAGCTCCTGGACCCGGCTGTGCTGCAAGGCCTGGGACTGACGTTATGCACATGTGGCTACAGGCTACAGCACCGAGCACAGAATGACTCCCTGCTGCCTAGGGCCTCTGGGTGCTACTGTAATGTAATAACGAGACTGGTAAGGAGCCACCTTTCGGGGTGCTTGTGTGAAGCGAATCCACCATCAGAGGTCAGGGAGCCCCTGGTTCGGCACTTGCTGTAGAAACCACGGGGGGTGCGAACATGGAGCCCCTTGGCCCAGGGCTGCAGGTTTAGGCCTGCACGTGGCCTGGCCACTGCCCTGGTGCCGATGATCTCTTGCTGGCAGTGGAAGGGAGCCAGGAGTGCACGGTTTCAGAGTAGCAGCCGTGTTAGTCTGTATCCGCAAAAAGAACAG
>NW_020700740.1:0-5363 GCF_002925995.2 Terrapene triunguis | reverse complement strand
CTGTTCTTTTTGCGGATACAGACTAACACGGCTGCTACTCTGAAACCATTCAAACCACTTGCTTGCATTCTCAGTGGCGGATTTAGAGTTAGTGGGGCCCTGTGCTCAGCTTCTATTTTGGGCCCCCCCACCCCTCGGGACCCAGCCAAGAAAAAGAACATTCTCTCTTATCTCCCCCATCCCTGTTTTTCATTCTTTTTTTCTTCATCCTCCTCCTATATTATAAGTAATAGCAAGTAAATGAAAATGAAGTGAGGTACCTTGATTGTTTTTGTAGTCTAACTTTTTTTTCACAGACCACTTGAAAATTGCGGACCACTTAATGATCTTTCCAAATATTGTTGCCACCATTAGCTAACTATTGTAAAGTGCTTTGATATGAAGGCTTTATAAAAAAAAACATAAAAAAACATGGGGGTGCGGGGTCTAGCCAGGAGTTAGGATGTGGGAGAGGGCTCAGGGTTGGGGTGTGGGGTCTGGGAGAGAGTTGGGTGGAGGAGCAGGCTGGGGGTTGGGGTGCAGGGTCTGGCCAGGAGTTAGCATGTGGAAGGGGGCTCAGGGCTGGGGCAGAAGATTGGGGTGTGGAACGCTTACCTGGGGCAGCTTCTGTTTGGTGCAAGGGGTGCAGGTGGGGATGGGGGAGTGCAGGAGTCAGGGTAGGGGGTGTGGGTGGAGCTGGGTGTGTGGGGGGTGTGCAGGACTGAGGGCAGGGGGCTGGAGGGTGTGGGGACCACCCTAACCCTCAGGGCAGGGGGCTGGGGTGTGTGTGTAGGGGGCAGTGCTCGGGGACGGGGGCTCGGGGCTGGGGCAGTCCCAGTTGCGGCCGCTGAGTTACCTTACCTGGCTGGCTGGTGGATGCATCCCTGCCCCGCCGCTGCTCCTGTTCGCTGCCAAAGGGAGCTGTGGCAGCAGCAGCACGTGAGAGCTGAGACCCCCTGGCCTGCCGCTCCCTTCCCCTGGCCTTTTTCCAGGGTCTGCCAGCAGCAGTGCATGCCAGAGACTGCACCTGCACTGCCTGGCGTCCAGAGGAGCAGGGCAGCAGGACAGATATGGGCGGACGCCCCACCAGGGGAGCGCGCCCTCCTCCCCTACAGCGCGCCCCCCGCCAGCCCCTCACCTGCCTGCCTCACCTGGCTGCCAGCGCCAGCCAGCAGCAGGAGCCCTGGGAGGCAACGGGAGCCCGGCTCACCGGCTGGGAGAATGCACCACATGCTGTGCCTCCAGCACGGCTCTTAAACAGCTCCCTCCCTGCTCTCCTCCACAGCTTCTGCCCCCACAGAGGGTGCTGGACAGTGCCGGGCTGCCTGGCCCTGGGACCCCCTGTGGTTGGGGGGCCCCGTGCCAGGGCACTGTGCATTTCACTGTAAATCCACCTCTGTGCATTCTGATGCTTTAAGTTCTGCCAGCTGCCACAGCCCATAAAGGTCTTCTCAGAGGAACACCCCTGACACTCTCCATACAGTAGGGGCTGCAGAGTGTGGGGTACTAACCCAGCTCTATGCCACTTGGGATTTCTCCATACTGGAGGAATCCACAACTTTCTAGACACGGCAGCTTTACAAGCCCTTTATGCTACCAGAGTGATGCAAAGGGACTATACTGGGACCAAGGACGTGGCCATGTATCTTCTGGAAAAAGTGAGATTTTAGATGATAGGTGTATTTGTTTCAATCAGGGTAGCTCAGCTGAATTAGTTTAACTTGACTGAAAATACCTTTGCAAACCCTGTATAGGCAGAGGTTGCTCAAACAATCTGAAAGATATTAAACTGCATCCATAGGGAAGTTAAAGGGATGAGGCTTCAATCCAAGTAAGCTAACTTCAATGAGCTAACTCAGTTAAAAAACACACCTTTTTGCCTGTGAAGACAGACTTTAGAGACCTCACTGATGTGGGTGCGAAGAAACACCTGAAGAATGGGAAGGGAGATCACCTAATTCCTCCAAAGAGAGGATATGACTAAATTTGAATTTTTAGGTATGTTACTTTAAATAATTATCAATTTAGCTATACACCAGATACAAACTTTGTGTGTGTGTATGCTAGTCATGTTTAACCCTTGCCCAGGGTTAAACATGATTAAAGGCAAATGTTTGTGTCCTGGAACAAATCTTTATGTAGTGTTTACCCTGGAATTTACAATTGTGATAGTTAATGTGAAGATTACTAAAATCTCAAGTATAGACAAGTCCCAGATGGCTGGAAACTCACAACAGTGATTGCTTTCAAATAAAGCAAGGACTTATCCTCTTGTGCCACTGCCACTCAGTATTTTCCTTGCATTTGTTCTATGAGGTGTGATTTGGCCTCCGTTTGGGCCTCATCCAAGTTTTCTAAAGGGAAATTTCAGTTGTGGGGTGCCCTGGGTAGGGTTACCATCCGTCCGGGTTTCCCCGGACATGTCCGGCTTTTGGGTCTTTAAATAGCCGTCTGGGGGGAATTTGTAAAAAGCTAAAAATGTCCGGGATTTCCCCCCGGACGGCTATCTAAAGACCCAAAAGCGGCTGACAGGGCAGCTGCGCCGGATTGAGCCGCTCAGGCAGCAAAAGCCCCTCCCCCTGCTCCCTGTCCCCTGACTACCCCAATCCCTCTCCACACCCCTGCCCCCTGACAGGCCACCCCAGAACCCCTGACCCATCCAACCCTCCCCCTGCTCCCTGTTTCTTGACTCGCCCCCAGCGCGGGGGAGGGAGCAGGGCTGGCCAATCAGGGCCGGCTGCCATGGGCAGGGGGGTGGCTTTCTGGGTGTAGCGGCACAAACAGCTCCTGCTCCCGTTTTGCTACCGGCGTGCTGAAGCTGCAGCGGGGGAGGGGCTTTTGCTGCCTGAGCGGCTCAATCCGGCGCAGCTGCCCTGTCAGCCGCTTTTGGGTCTTTAGATAGCCGTCCGGGGGGAAATCCCGGACATTTTTAGCTTTTTACAAATTCCCCCCAGACGGCTATTTAAAGACCCAAAAGCCGGACATGTCCGGGGAAACCCGGACGGATGGTAACCCTACCCAGGGCACCCCACAACTGAAATTTCCCTTTAGAAAACTTGGATGAGGCCCAAACGGAGGCCAAATCACACCTCATAGAACAAATGCAAGGAAAATACTGAGTGGCAGTGGCACAAGAGGATAAGTCCTTGCTTTATTTGAAAGCAATCACTGTTGTGAGTTTCCAGCCATCTGGGACTTGTCTATACTTGAGATTTTAGTAATCTTCACATTAACTATCACAATTGTAAATTCCAGGGTAAACACTACATAAAGATTTGTTCCAGGACACAAACATTTGCCTTTAATCATGTTTAACCCTGGGCAAGGGTTAAACATGACTAGCATACACACACACAAAGTTTGTATCTGGTGTATAGCTAAATTGATAATTATTTAAAGTAACATACCTAAAAATTCAAATTTAGTCATATCCTCTCTTTGGAGGAATTAGGTGATCTCCCTTCCCATTCTTCAGGTGTTTCTTCGCACCCACATCAGTGAGGTCTCTAAAGTCTGTCTTCACAGGCAAAAAGGTGTGTTTTTTAACTGAGTTAGCTCATTGAAGTTAGCTTACTTGGATTGAAGCCTCATCCCTTTAACTTCCCTATGGATGCAGTTTAATATCTTTCAGATTGTTTGAGCAACCTCTGCCTATACAGGGTTTGCAAAGGTATTTTCAGTCAAGTTAAACTAATTCAGCTGAGCTACCCTGATTGAAACAAATACACCTATCATCTAAAATCTCACTTTTTCCAGAAGATACATGGCCACGTCCTTGGTCCCAGTATAGTCCCTTTGCATCACTCTGGTAGCATAAAGGGCTTGTAAAGCTGCCGTGTCTAGAAAGTTGTGGATTCCTCCAGTATGGAGAAATCCCAAGTGGCATAGAGCTGGGTTAGTACCCCACACTCTGCAGCCCCTACTGTATGGAGAGTGTCAGGGGTGTTCCTCTGAGAAGACCTTTATGGGCTGTGGCAGCTGGCAGAACTTAAAGCATCAGAATGCACAGAGGTGGATTTACAGTGAAATGCACAGTGCCCTGGCACGGGGCCCCCCAACCACAGGGGGTCCCAGGGCCAGGCAGCCCGGCACTGTCCAGCACCCTCTGTGGGGGCAGAAGCTGTGGAGGAGAGCAGGGAGGGAGCTGTTTAAGAGCCGTGCTGGAGGCACAGCATGTGGTGCATTCTCCCAGCCGGTGAGCCGGGCTCCCGTTGCCTCCCAGGGCTCCTGCTGCTGGCTGGCGCTGGCAGCCAGGTGAGGCAGGCAGGTGAGGGGCTGGCGGGGGGCGCGCTGTAGGGGAGGAGGGCGCGCTCCCCTGGTGGGGCGTCCGCCCATATCTGTCCTGCTGCCCTGCTCCTCTGGACGCCAGGCAGTGCAGGTGCAGTCTCTGGCATGCACTGCTGCTGGCAGACCCTGGAAAAAGGCCAGGGGAAGGGAGCGGCAGGCCAGGGGGTCTCAGCTCTCACGTGCTGCTGCTGCCACAGCTCCCTTTGGCAGCGAACAGGAGCAGCGGCGGGGCAGGGATGCATCCACCAGCCAGCCAGGTAAGGTAACTCAGCGGCCGCAACTGGGACTGCCCCAGCCCCGAGCCCCCGTCCCCGAGCACTGCCCCCTACACACACACCCCAGCCCCCTGCCCTGAGGGTTAGGGTGGTCCCCACACCCTCCAGCCCCCTGCCCTCAGTCCTGCACACCCCCCACACACCCAGCTCCACCCACACCCCCTACCCTGACTCCTGCACTCCCCCATCCCCACCTGCACCCCTTGCACCAAACAGAAGCTGCCCCAGGTAAGCGTTCCACACCCCAATCTTCTGCCCCAGCCCTGAGCCCCCTTCCACATGCTAACTCCTGGCCAGACCCTGCACCCCAACCCCCAGCCTGCTCCTCCACCCAACTCTCTCCCAGACCCCACACCCCAACCCTGAGCCCTCTCCCACATCCTAACTCCTGGCTAGACCCCGCACCCCCATGTTTTTTTATGTTTTTTTTTATAAAGCCTTCATATCAAAGCACTTTACAATAGTTAGCTAATGGTGGCAACAATATTTGGAAAGATCATTAAGTGGTCCGCAATTTTCAAGTGGTCTGTGAAAAAAAAGTTAGACTACAAAAACAATCAAGGTACCTCACTTCATTTTCATTTACTTGCTATTACTTATAATATAGGAGGAGGATGAAGAAAAAAAGAATGAAAAACAGGGATGGGGGAGATAAGAGAGAATGTTCTTTTTCTTGGCTGGGTCCCGAGGGGTGGGGGGGCCCAAAATAGAAGCTGAGCACAGGGCCCCACTAACTCTAAATCCGCCACTGAGAATGCAAGCAAGTGGTTTGAATGGTTTCAGAGTAGCAGCCGTGTTAGTCTGTATCCGCAAAAAGAACAG
>NW_020700739.1:0-3236 GCF_002925995.2 Terrapene triunguis | reverse complement strand
AAAAAGAACAGGAGTACTTGTGGCACCTTAGAGACTAACAAATTTATTAGAGCATAAGCTTTCGTGGGCTACAACCCACTTCTTCGGATGCATATAGAGTGAAACATTGAGGAGATATATATACACACATACAGAGAGCATGAACAGGTGGGAGTTGTCTTACCAACTCTGAGAGGCCAATTAAGTAAGAGAAAAAAAACTTTTGAAGTGATAATCAAGGTAGCCAAGTACAGACAGTTTGATAAGAAGCAAGTGTGAGAATACTTACAAGGGGAGATAGATTCAATGTTTGTAATGGCTCAGCCATTCCCAATCCCTATTTAGCCCTGAGTTGATTGTGTCTAGTTTGCATATCAATTCCAGCTCAGCAGTCTCTCGTTGGAGTCTGTTTTTGAAGTTTTTCTGTTTTAAGATAGCCACCCGCAGGTCTGTCATAGAATGGCCAGACAGGTTAAAGTGTTCTCCCACTAGTTTTTGAGTATTATGATTCCTGATGTCAGATTTGTGTCCATTAATTCTTTTGCGTAGAGACTGTCCGGTTTGGCCAATGTACATGGCAGAGGGGCATTGCTGGCACATGATGGCATATATCACATTGGTAGATGTGCAGGTGAACGAGCCCCTGATGGTATGGCTGATGTGATTAGGCCCTATGATGGTGTCACTTGAATAGATATGTGGACAGAGTTGGCATCGGGCTTTGTTACAAGGATAGGTTCCTGGGTCAGTGTTTTTGTTCAGTGATGTGTGGTTGCTGGTGAGTATTTGCTTTAGGTTGGGGGGTTGTCTGTAAGCAAGGACAGGTCTGTCTCCCAAGATCTGTGAGAGTAAAGGATCATCTTTCAGGATAGGTTGTAGATCTCTAATGATGCGCTGGAGAGGTTTTAGTTGGGGGCTGAAGGTGACAGCTAGTGGTGTTCTGTTATTTTCTTTGTTGGCCCTGTCTTGTAGGAGGTGACTTCTGGGTACTCGTCTGGCTCAACAGACTGGATTTCTACATAGATTGCTTCCGTCAACGTGCAAAGGCTGAAATTGTGGATAAGCAACATCACTTGCCCCATAACCTCAGCCATGCTGAACACAACGCCATCTACAGCCTCAGAAACAACCCTGACATCATTATCAAAAAGGCTGACAAAGGAGGTGCTGTCGTCATCATGAATAAATTGGAATATGACCAAGAGGCTGCTAGACAGCTCTCTAACACCACATTCTACCAGCCATTATCCTCTGATCCCACTGAGGATTACCTAAAGAAACTACACCATCTGCTAAAAAAACTCCCTGACAAAGCACAGGAACAAATCTGTACAGATACATGCCTAGAACCCCGACCAGGGACATTCTATTTGCTACCCAAGATCCATAAACCTGGGAATCCTGGACGCCCCATCATCTCAGGCATTGGCACCCTAACATCAGGCTTGTCTGGTTATGTGGACTCTCTCCTCAGACCCTACGCTACCAGCACTCCCAGCTATCTTCGAGATACTACTGACTTCCTGAGGAAACTACAATCCATCGGTGATCTTCCAGAAAACACCATCCTGGCCACTATGGACGTAGAAGCCCTCTACACCAATATTCCACACACAGATGGACTACAAGCTATCAGGAACAGTATCCCCGATAATGTCACAGCTAACCTGGTGGCTGAACTCTGTGACTTTGTCCTCACCCACAACTATTTCACATTTGGGGACAATATATACCTTCAAGTCAGCGGCACTGCTATGGGTACCCGCATGGCCCCACAGTATGCCAACATTTTTATGGCGGACTTAGAACAACGCTTCCTTAGCTCTCGTCCCCTAACGCCCCTACTCTACTTGCGCTACATTGATGACATCTTCATCATCTGGACCCATGGAAAAGAAGCCCTTGAGGAATTCCACCATGATTTCAATAATTTCCATCCTACCATCAACCTCAGCCTAGATCAATCCACACAAGCGGTCCATTTCCTGGACACTACTGTGCTAATAAGCGATGGTCACATAAATACCACCCTGTACCGGAAACCTACTGACCGCTACACTTACCTACATGCCTCCAGCTTCCATCCAGGACACACCACACGATCCATTGTCTACAGCCAAGCTCTAAGATATAACCGCATTTGCTCCAATCCCTCAGATAGAGACAAGCACCTACAAGATCTCTATCAAGCATTCTTAAAACTACAATACCCACCTGCTGAAGTGAAAAAACAGATTGACAGAGCCAGACGAGTACCCAGAAGTCACCTCCTACAAGACAGGGCCAACAAAGAAAATAACAGAACACCACTAGCTGTCACCTTCAGCCCCCAACTAAAACCTCTCCAGCGCATCATTAGAGATCTACAACCTATCCTGAAAGATGATCCTTTACTCTCACAGATCTTGGGAGACAGACCTGTCCTTGCTTACAGACAACCCCCCAACCTAAAGCAAATACTCACCAGCAACCACACATCACTGAACAAAAACACTGACCCAGGAACCTATCCTTGTAACAAAGCCCGATGCCAACTCTGTCCACATATCTATTCAAGTGACACCATCATAGGGCCTAATCACATCAGCCATACCATCAGGGGCTCGTTCACCTGCACATCTACCAATGTGATATATGCCATCATGTGCCAGCAATGCCCCTCTGCCATGTACATTGGCCAAACCGGACAGTCTCTACGCAAAAGAATTAATGGACACAAATCTGACATCAGGAATCATAATACTCAAAAACTAGTGGGAGAACACTTTAACCTGTCTGGCCATTCTATGACAGACCTGCGGGTGGCTATCTTAAAACAGAAAAACTTCAAAAACAGACTCCAACGAGAGACTGCTGAGCTGGAATTGATATGCAAACTAGACACAATCAACTCAGGGCTAAATAGGGATTGGGAATGGCTGAGCCATTACAAACATTGAATCTATCTCCCCTTGTAAGTATTCTCACACTTGCTTCTTATCAAACTGTCTGTACTTGGCTACCTTGATTATCACTTCAAAAGTTTTTTTTCTCTTACTTAATTGGCCTCTCAGAGTTGGTAAGACAACTCCCACCTGTTCATGCTCTCTGTATGTGTGTATATATATCTCCTCAATGTTTCACTCTATATGCATCCGAAGAAGTGGGTTGTAGCCCACGAAAGCTTATGCTCTAATAAATTTGTTAGTCTCTAAGGTGCCACAAGTACTCCTGTTCTTTTTGCGGATACAGACTAACACGGCTGCTACTCTGAAACC
>NW_020700738.1:0-5875 GCF_002925995.2 Terrapene triunguis | reverse complement strand
TACTGATTTTACAGAGATGATTTTTACCTTTTTCTTTAATTAAAAGCCTTCTTTTTTAAGAACCAGATTGATTTCTCCTTGTTTTAAGATCCAAGGGGGTTTGGATCTGTATTCACCAGGAGTTGGTGAAAGGAGGGTGGGAGGAAGGAGGGGGGATGGTTAATTTCTCCTTGTTTTAAGATCCAAGGGGGTTTGGATCTGTGTTCACCAGGGAATTGGTGAAAGGTTTCTCAAGGCTTCCCAGGGAGGGAATTCTTGTGATGGTGGCAGCGGACCAAAGCTAAGCTGGTAGATAAGCTTAGAAGTTTTCATGCAGGCCCCTACATTTGAACCCTAAAGTTCAAAGTGGGGATACAGCCTTGACATGTTGGCAGCGGTGGAGATCGTTTAAACCCAAAAGCCAGTAAGAGATTTTTTTTTCCTTCTAGCTGCTTGGAAAGCAGAGCTGAAGGTAGATGCATATCTTATCTCTCCTTGCCTGAAGGCAGAGGTGTTAAGTTTTTTTTAACGAGGTCCTTTGTTAAGAGAAGGGTTCAAAGGGAGCAAACTTTGACTGACTGGTAAAGATAATTTACAAGTTGAATTGTTTTTTTTTCTTTTTACATCCTCGGGAGTAGCTTGTTAGAAAGTCTCTGTTAACTCAGCAGCAGCCAGAGCTAAGTACATCCCAGTTTCAGTCAACTGCAGAGGGGTGTGACCCAGCACAAGAAAACCAGGAAAATGACTACCAAAGAAGAAAAAGCTAAAGAGGAGGCCCACAAGAGAGCTATGGAGCTGAAAGAAAAAGAGATAGAGCTGAGAGACAGAGAAGAGAAAGCCAAAGAGGGGGCCCACAAGAGAGAGATGGAGCTGAGAGACAAAGAAGAGAAAGCCAAAGAGGAGGCCCACAAGAGAGAAATGGAGCTGGAAAAAGCCAAACAGGAGGCCCATGAAAGAGAAGAAAAAGCCAAACAGGAGGCCCATAAAAGAGAGATGGAGCTGAAAGAAAAAGAGATGGAACTGGAAGCAGCAAGGACTAGGCAGGGTGCATCAGGCCATCCTAACAACTCCTCTCCAGGTACCACTTCCCATCCCAGGAAATTCCCTACCTACAAGGCAGGCGATGATACTGAGGCCTTCTTAGAAAATTTTGAAAGGGCCTGCCTTGGATACAACATCCCTCCACCCCAGTACATGGTAGAGCTGAGGCCGCAGCTCAGTGGACCCTTAGCAGAGGTGGCGGCTGAAATGCCTAAGGAACACATGAACAGTTATGAACTTTTTAAAAACAAGGCCAGAATCAGAATGGGGCTAACACCTGAGCATGCCCGTCGGCGGTTCAGAGCCCTAAGGTGGAAACCCGATGTGTCATTTACCCGACATGCCTACCACATTGGGAAAAATTGGGATGCCTGGATATCAGGAGCAAATGTTAAATCTACGGAAGAGTTGCCCTTCCTATTGCAAATGGAGCAGTTTTTAGAGGGTGTTCCTGAGGAAATAGAAAGGTACATCCTAGATGGGAAGCCCAAAACTGTAACCGAGGCGGGGGAGATTGGAGCCAAATGGGTGGAGGTGACAGAAAAGAAAAAAGCTAGTAGCAGTTGGAGCGAATATCAGAAGGGGCAAGCCGAAACAAAACCTTACCACCGGGGACAACCCAAGGCCCCACCCACATCCCAAGGGAAACCCCAGACGCCTTCTCACCCCACCACACCAGTCTCCATCAACCAACATCGCCCCGGTGATACCCTAGCAGGGCGATGTTTTAAATGTAATGAACTGGGGCATATAAAGGCTCACTGCCCCAAGAACCCCAACCGATTACAGTTCATTACACCCCAATCACACCAAAGATCCCCAGACCCAGATGCCTCTCTCATACCCTCGGAGCGAAGGGAAACCTTGAGAGTGGGAGGAAAGAAGGTTATCGCTTGGAGGGACACTGGGGCACAAGTGTCAACTATCCACCAATCCCTAGTGGACCCCAAACTCATCAACCCGGAGGCTACAGTGACAATTCAACCCTTCGTGTCACAGTCTGTAACCTTGCCTACAGCCCAGTTGCATGTCCAGTACAAGGGCTGGGCAGGAATGTGGACTTTTGCAGTCTATGACAATTATCCCATCCCCATGCTGCTGGGGGAAGACTTGGCCAACCATGTGAAGCTAGCCAAGAGGGTGGGAATAGTCACCCGCAGCCAGGCTAAGCAAGCTTTCACCCCCATCCCTGTTCCTGAGCCGTCCACCAGAGCCCCGTCGGTGTTACCGGAGACCCAAACACAGGTGGTGGAACCGGATCCCCTGCCCACGACTGCAACAGCTGTAGTGGATCCAATCCCAGAGACCCAGCCAAAGCCAGTCCCGGAACCGGAACTGACAACGCAACCAGCACCAGAACCATTGCCAGCACTGAGTCCAGCGCTTGCAAACCCGTCTACAACTCCAATGCCAGAGGGCACCAGCGAGCCTGAACTGGCGGAAGTAGCAGATAACCCTACCCAAGAGGCTCAGCCAGAGCCTGAAATACCACATAGTGCACCAGCGGACAGCGGTTCACAGTCAATGGAAACAGTCCCAGCACCTGCATCGCTTCCAGAGGGACCAAGCCCCAGTCCACAGTCCAAGGAGGAACTGATGTCTCCAGCATCAAGGGAACAGTTCCAGGCCGAGCAGGAAGCAGATGACAGCCTTCAGAAAGCTTGGGCGGCGGCACGGAGCACCCCACCGCCTCTCAGCTCTTCTAACCGATCCCGGTTTGTTGTAGAAAAAGGACTTTTATACAAGGAGACTCTTTCTGGTGGGCACCAGGAAGACTGGCATCCTCAAAGACAGTTGGTGGTTCCCACTAAGTATCGGGTAAAGCTCTTGAGCTTAGCCCATGATCATCCCAGTGGCCATTCTGGGGTGAACAGAACCAAAGACCGGTTGGGGAAGTCCTTCCACTGGGAGGGAATGGGCAAGGACGTTGCTAATTATGTCCGGTCTTGTGAGGTGTGCCAACGAGTGGGAAAGCCCCAAGACCAGGTTAAAGCCCCTCTCCAGCCACTACCCATAATTGAGGTCCCATTTCAGCGAGTAGCTGTGGATATTCTGGGTCCTTTCCCAAAGAAGACACCCGAGGAAAGCAGTACGTACTGACTTTCATGGATTTTGCTACCCGATGGCCGGAAGCTGTACCCTTAAGCAACACCAGGGCTAAAAGTGTGAGCCAGGCATTAGCAGACATTTTTGCCAGGGTAGGTTGGCCCTCCGACATCCTTACAGATTCGGGAACTAATTTCCTGGCAGGGAACATGAAAAACCTGTGGGAAGCTCATGGGGTGAATCACTTGGTTGCCACCCCTCATCACCATCAAACCAATGGTCTGGTGGAGAGGTTTAATGGAACTTTGGGGGCCATGATACGTAAATTCGTAAATGAACACTCCAATGATTGGGACCTAGTGTTGCAGCAGTTGCTTTTTGCCTACAGGGCTGTACCACATCCCAGTTTAGGGTTTTCACCATTTGAACTTGTGTATGGCCGCGAGGTTAAGGGGCCATTACAGTTGGTGAAGCAGCAATGGGAGGGGTTTACGCCTTCTCCAGGAACTAACATTCTAGACTTTGTAAGCAACCTACAAAACACCCTCCGACACTCTTTAGCCCTTGCTAAAGAAAACCTAAAGGATGCTCAGGAAGAGCAAAAGGCCTGGTATGATAAACATTCCAGAGAACGGTCCTTCAAAGTAGGAGACCAAGTCATGGTCTTAAAGGCGCTCCAGGCCCATAAAATGGAAGCGTCGTGGGAAGGACCATTCACGGTCCAGGAGCGCCTAGGAGCTGTTAACTATCTCATAGCCTCCCCCACCTCCAACATAAAGCCTAAGGTATACCATGTTAATTCTCTTAAGCCCTTTTATTCCAGAGGATTAAACGTTTGCCAGTTTACAGCCCAGGAAACAGATGACGCGGAGTGGCCTGCAGGTGTCTACTACGAAGGAACAAGGAATGGTGGCGTGGAAGAGGTGCACCTCTCCACGACCCTGGGACGTCTGCAGCGACAGCAGATCAAGGAGCTGTGCACAAGCTTTGCACCGATTTTCTCAGCCACTCCAGGACGGACCGAACGGGCATACCACTCCATTGATACAGGTAATGCTCACCCAATTAGAACCCCACCCTACCGGGAGTCACCTCATGCCCAAGCGGCTATACAAAGGGAGATCCAGGACATGCTACAGATGGGTATAATCCGCCCCTCTACCAGTGCATGGGCATCTCCAGTGGTTCTAGTTCCCAAACCAGATGGGGAAATACGCTTTTGCGTGGACTACCGTAAGCTAAATGCTGTAACTCGTCCTGACAACTATCCAATGCCACGCACAGATGAGCTATTGGAAAAATTGGGACATGCCCAATTCATCTCTACTTTAGACTTAACCAAAGGGTACTGGCAAGTACCACTAGATGAACCCGCTAAGGAAAGGTCCGCCTTCGTCACCCAGGCAGGGGTGTATGAATTCAATGTACTCCCTTTCGGGTCGCGAAATGCACCCGCCACCTTCCAAAGACTTGTAGATGGTCTCCTAGCGGGATTGGGAGAATCTGCAGTTGCCTACCTCGATGATGTGGCCATTTTTTCTGATTCATGGACAGAACACCTGGAGCACCTGGGAAAAGTCTTCGAGCGCATCCGACAGGCAGGACTAACTGTTAAGGCTAAAAAGTGTCAAATAGGCCAAAACAGAGTGATGTACCTGGGGCACCAGGTGGGTCAAGGAACTATAAATCCCCTACAGGCCAAAGTGGATGCTATCCAAAAGTGGCCGGTTCCAAAGTCAAAGAAACAGGTCCAATCCTTCTTAGGCTTGGCCGGATATTATAGGCGATTTGTACCACACTACAGCCAAATCGCCGCCCCGCTGACAGACCTAACCAGAAAGAAACAGCCAAATGCAGTTCAGTGGACTGATAAGTGTCAAAAGGCCTTTAACCAGCTTAAGGCAACACTCATGTCTGACCCTGTGCTAAGGGCCCCAGACTTTGACAAACCGTTCCTAGTAACCACAGATGCGTCCGAGCGAGGCGTGGGAGCAGTTTTAATGCAGGAAGGACCGGATCAAGAATTCCATCCTGTCGTGTTTCTCAGCAAAAAACTGTCTGAGAGGGAAAGCCACTGGTCAATCAGCGAAAAGGAATGCTACGCCATTGTGTACGCGCTGGAAAAGCTACGCCCATATGTTTGGGGACGGCGTTTCCAACTACAAACAGACCATGCTGCGCTACAGTGGCTTCATACCGCCAAGGGAAATAACAAAAAACTTCTTCGGTGGAGTTTAGCTCTCCAAGATTTTGATTTTGAAATATAACACATTTCGGGAGCTTCTAACAAAGTGGCTGATGCACTGTCCCGGGAAAGTTTCCCAGAGTTAACTGGTTAACAATTGTTCTTGGAATGAAACATATTGTTAGTTTTTATATAATCAGTAGTATGTCTAAAGGTACATGTGTCTTATTAACTGTGTTTTCTCCTAGAACTCCAGGAAGAAATCACAGCCAGTGTGGAACCGAATGTCAACACTATCTGTGATTTGGGGGGCGTGTCATAACTATAAAGGGAAGGGTGACAGCTCTCCTGTGTACTGTGCTATGGAATCCCTCCTGGCCAGAGACTCCAAATCCTTTTACCTGTAAAGGGTTAAGAAGCTCGGGTAACCTGGCTGACACCTGACCCGAAGGACCAATAAGGGGGCAAGATACTTTCAAATCTTGGGGGGGGGGAAGGCTTTTGTGTGTGCTCTTTGTTTTAAGGGGTGGTTCGCTCTTGGGACTGAGAGGGACCAGACATCAATCCAGGTTCTACTCATCTTTCTAAACAAGTCTCTCCTATTTCAAACTAGTAAGTAAAAGA
>NW_020700737.1:0-1839 GCF_002925995.2 Terrapene triunguis | reverse complement strand
CCGTGGGGTGGGTCACTGACGCTTTCCACCTTTTTCTCCATCTCATCTATTGTAGACTGTAATGGTCTCTTACTAATATTTGTCACCTATGCATTAAATAAACCTGACTCACAGTTCAAATCAAATTCATACTTCTTGTCACTGTGAAATCAGAAGTGGCCAGGCCCATCTTGAGCTAGTGAAATTCATTGATAATGGCTTTGATATTTATAGGACGTCTCTGTGTTCCCGCTGAGAGTCTCAAAATAAGCAGGGAAGCAAAGAATTGAAACTGCATAAATTGATCAGAAAACAGCATGCTGCTAAAAGGGTTCCAGCTCCTTGCTTTGCCTTTATAAATGTAAGCAGAGTCAGGATGAGCTCTACCCTGACATCTGGTGGTGAATTATGGCGAGTGTGGAAAAGAACTCCAGGGGCTGATCTTATTTGCATAGGCACACCCACTCGCCTGGCAGGAAACACAGCAACTGAAAGTGGTTACTTTGGCTGGTGTGGGATCCCCAGTTTCTCTATTATTGGGGCAGGAAGAATAAAGTTTTGTTACCCTGATTCTGTGAATCAAGGCCAGTGGAACTGTTGTATGACAGAAGGACTGAGTGAATCCGTCACCATTACCTAAGTAGCATTTGCTTGTCAAGGGGCATGGGTTACAAAACCCAGTGAATTGAGAGAGGATGGGGACAGGTATTTGTACCTGATGGTATGGGCCCCCTCTGAGGGTCTGAAACACCAATTGCACCACCTCCTCTCTCCACTGTGGAATATCAGAGCTAACTTTGATTCCCTTAGAAGTCTAGTTACAGGCTGCTGAGCTGAATTCACTTTGGGCCAATGGTGCACCAGCACTGGGGCTCCCCTGCTATACTATGAGCTGAAATTGCTAAGAGCTGAAATCACAAAAGAGCTGATGTTATTAAGAGCTGAGATCACTGAGGCTATGTTAACTAGTGGGGGAGCCTGAAGCTATATTGCTCAGCAGCTGGCGGAGCAATTTGTGGGGACGACTGGAGGAGCAGCGAGCGGTGTGGAGCCTTGCGGGGCCGGTTGGAGTGGCCCAAGGAACGGCGAGCGGAGCTGTTTGCGGGGACGGCTGGAACGGCTCACAGGTCGGTGAGCGGAGCGGAGCGGAGCGGAGCGGAGCAGCTTGTAGAGCGGAGCAATTCGTGGGATGGCAGGAAAGTGGACTGGCTCGTGGTAAAGGCTGCGGCGGAACCCCCACGGAGAAACAGACAGCTGGCCAGCCTTGGATCACGTAAGGTGCCCCTTAACACCCTGCATGCCCCCCCCCTTTTACTCTGGGGCTGCACTGACCAGGGGCAGAGACTTTGGGGGTTGTTGAACTTTTGGGACTTTGGGTGGTTGCTGGACCCCAGAGACTTTGGGGATGTTGGACTTTGGGGACTCTGGGTGATTTTTGGGTTGCTGGATTCAAGAACCAAAGGGAAAGGACACAGCCCAATTTGCTGGGGTGGGTTTTGCTCATGGTTTGTGTTATGAATCCTGTTTGTGGTGTTTTTCCAATTTTATGCTGATGTCGTTTACCTCATGTCATTAAACATTTTCTGCTACACTCAGACTCCGTGCTTGCGAGAGGGGAAGTATTGCCTCTTAGAGGTACCCAGGGGGGTGGTATGTAATTGTCCCAGGTCACTGGGTGGGGGCTCGAGCCGGTTTTGCATTGTGTTATTGAAACAGAACCCCTAGATACAGAACCCGGCCCTTGTTGCTGCCAACTTAGATGGGCAGAAGGGTTACATAAACATCCCAATTTCAAGCAAACTCTGTGGGTAACAGAGATTTTTTCTGATCGTTAATAAAATACCAACTGTTCACTGCAGC
>NW_020700736.1:0-1718 GCF_002925995.2 Terrapene triunguis | reverse complement strand
TTCAGGAACTCTGGTCTGTTTAGACGGCTGCAGGAAGGTATTTACTTCCCAGACCACAAAATAACTCTTGGGGATGTGGAGATGCCTACAGTGATCCTCGGGGACCCAGCCTACCCGCTAATGCCCTGGCTCATGAAGCCCTATACTGGCGCCCTGGACACAGAAAAAGAACTGTTCAACTACCGTCTGAGCAAGTGCAGAATGGTGGTGGAGTGTGCTTTTGGCCGTCTCAAAGGGAGATGGAGAAGCTTACTGACTCGCTGTGATCTCAGCGAAACCAATATCCCCATCGTTATAGCAGCTTGCTGTGTGCTCCACAATCTCTGTGAGAGCAAGGGGGAGACCTTTATGGCGGGGTGGGAGGTTGAGGCAAGTAGCCTGGCTGCCGATTACGCCCAGCCAGACAGCCGGGCGATTAGAAGATCCCAGCGGGACGCCCTGTGCATCCGGGAGGCTTTGAAAGCTAGGTTCCTGAGTGAGCAGGGCAACCTGTGACTTTTCAGTTTGTGTACAGAAAAGCTGAACCTGCCCCCGTTTCTTTACCCAGTTCATTTTGACTATCCTCTCCAGTTACATACCCCCTTCACCCCCTTCCCCTTCCCAAAAAATAAAAACAGTTCTATTTTGTTAATGAACACCGTTGTCTGTATTGCTGTTTTCGCGGGACTGTTTTAAACCGGGGACGCAGACTGTGGCGGGGGGCGGGTTTAGTGTTCTGATGCAAATGATGCTTCTAAACTCCCGGAATGACAGGCTCCGCACCGGTGCACTGGTTATTTCAATGGAGCCTGCCAGCACTCCTGGGGGGGACTGTGTGTATGTGTCGGCTATGTGACTTTCTGGCAGGGGGAGTAGGGTTACAGATCCCCTGCTGTGTGGATCTGTGAGCCAGGATAAGGACCGCTGCATAAGATCTGTAACTGCCCTCCCCTGCCACAAAGTCACAGAGCAACCCCCCCCTCCCCCCCAGAACATGAAAACCACCTCCAAGACTGACCAGGGTAACCAGTGACCGCACTGTGTATGTGTCCTGATGCTGGACCTGACCCCGCCTCTGTACCCTGCTAAAGGTGACTGTCCTGTCCAATTACCAAGCCCCTTCCCCCCCTTCAGACAGACTCTCCTCCAAAAGAACAGGATGGAAACAGTAATGAACAGGAACAATATTTTATTATGAACCACTCATTAAACGTGGGGGCTGAAACTTGCACGGGGGCTTGTGTGAGGTGGGTAGGAAAGGACTTTTCACATTTTGGGGAATGAGAGCATTCTAGTGCTAGAGCAGTCTGCAGGGGTGGAGTGAAAGTTTTAACGGCCCTTGCCGCCCCTCCTTCTTTGGACTTTGGGTGAGGGGGGTGTGGGACTTGGTGGCGGGGGAGGGCGGTTAGAGAGAGACTGCAGCGGGGCTCTCTCCTCCTGCCTCCAGTCCTGCAGAACATCCACAAGGTGGCGGAGCGTGTCCGTTTGCTCCCTCATTAGTCCAAGCAGCGTTTGAGTCGCCTGCTGGTCCTCCTGTCGCCACCTCTCCTCCCGTTCCATGTTTGCCCGGTGCATTTGGGACAAGTTCTCCCTCCACTGTGTCTGCTGGGCTGCCTGGGCTCGGGAGCATCCCATTAGTTCAGCAAACATGTCTTCCCGTGTCCTCTTCTTCCTCCTCCTAATGTGCGCTATCCTCTGGGCAGATGTGGCTGTGGGAATTGGAAAAAGGGAGTGAATTC
>NW_020700735.1:0-2145 GCF_002925995.2 Terrapene triunguis | reverse complement strand
CTGTCCCCTGCCCTGAAGCGCAAGGACACCCGCATGCGAGCAGCCCTCACTGTCCAGAAGCGAGTGGCCATAGCCCTCTGGAAGCTTGCAACGCCGGACAGCTACCGGTCAGTCGCGAACCACTTTGGCGTGGGCAAATCTACCGTGGGGGTTGTTGTCATGCAAGTAGCCAAGGCAATCGTCAAGGTACTGCTGTCAAAGGTAGTGACCCTGGGAAACGCGCAGGCCATCATAGATGGCTTCGCCGCGATGGGATTCCCAAACTGCGGTGGGGCTATAGATGGGACTCACATCCCTATCCTGGGACCGGACCACCAGGCCAGCCAGTACATCAATAGAAAGGGCTACTTTTCAATGGTGCTGCAAGCACTGGTGGACCATCGGGGACGGTTTACAAACATCTACGTCGGATGGCCGGGCAAGGTTCATGACGCTCGCGTGTTCAGGAACTCTGGTCTGTTTAGACGGCTGCAGGAAGGCATTTACTTCCCGGACCACAAGATAACTGTTGGGGATGTGGAGATGCCTACAGTGATCCTCGGGGACCCAGCCTACCCGCTAATGCCCTGGCTCATGAAGCCCTATACTGGCGCCCTGGACACAGAAAAAGAACTCTTCAACTACCGGCTGAGCAAGTGCAGAATGGTGGTGGAGTGTGCTTTTGGCCGTCTCAAAGGGAGATGGAGAAGCTTGCTCACTCGCTGTGATCTCAGCGAAACCAATATCCCCATCGTTATTGCAGCTTGCTGTGTGCTCCACAATCTGTGTGAGAGCAAGGGGGAGACCTTTATGGCGGGGTGGGAGGTTGAGGCAAATAGCCTGGCTGCTGATTACGCCCAGCCAGACAGCCGGGCGATTAGAAGAGCCCAGCGGGACGCGCTGTGCATCCGGGAGGCTTTGAAAGCCAGTTTCAAGGCTGAGCAGGGTACCCAGTGACTTTTAAGTTTGTGGACACAGAGGCAGAACTTGCCCCCGTTTCTTTACCCAGTTGCCGTCGACTATCCTCTCCACTTACATACCCCCTTCGCCCCCTTCCCAAAAAATAAAATCTGTTCTGTTTTGTTCATGGACACCGTTGTCTTTATTACTGTTTTCGCGGGAATGTTTTAAACCTGGGACGCAGACTGTGGCGGGGGGCGGGTTTAGTGTTGTGATGCAAATGATGCTTCTAAACTCCAGGAATGACAGGCTCCGCGGTGGTGGACTGGTTGTTTCAACGGAGCCTGCCAGCCCTCCTGGCCGGGACTGCGTGTATATGTCGGCTATGTGACTGTCTTGCAGGGGGAGGAGGGTTACAGATCCCCTGCTGCGCGGCTCTGTGATGCAGGGTAAGGACCGCTGCATAAGATCTGTAACTGCCCTCCCCCGCCACCAAGTCAGAGAGCAACACCACCGCCCCCACCCCACAAAACATGAAAACCACCTCCCAGACTAACCAGGATAACTAGTCACTGCACTGTATATGTGCCCTGCTGCTGCACCTGCCCCCTGCTAAAGGTGACTGTCCTGTCCAATGACCAAGCCCCTCCCCCCCCTTCAGACAGACTCCCCTCCAAAAGAAGAGGATGGAAACAGAAATGAACAGAAACGTATTCTTTATTAACAACCGCACATGGAACGGGGGGGTGAAACTTGGACGGGGTCTTGTGTGAGGCGGGTAGGAAAGGACTTTTCAAATTTTGGGGAATGAGAGCCTTCTAGTGGTAGAGCAGTCCGCAGGGGTGGAGTGAAATTTTTCACGGCCCCTTCCACCCCTCCGTGTTTGGACTTTGGGTGAGGGGGGTATGGGACTTGGTGGCGGGGCAGGGCAGTTAGAGAGAGACTGCAGCGGGGCTCTCTCCTCCTGCCTCCGGTCCTGCAGAACATCCACAAGGCGGCGGAGCGTGTCCGTTTGCTCCCTCATTAGTCCAAGCAGCGTTTGAGTAGCCTGCCTGTCCTCCTGTCGCCACCTCTCCTCCCGTTCCATGTTTGCCCGGTGCATTTGGGACAAGTTCTCCCTCCACTGTGTCTGCTGGGCTGCCTGTGCTCGGGAGCATGCCATTAGTTCAGCAAACATGTCTTCCCGTGTCCTCTTCTTCCTCCTCCTAATGTGCGCTAGCCTCTGGGCAGATGTGGCTGTGGGAATTGGAAAAAGGGAGTGAATTC
>NW_020700734.1:0-4769 GCF_002925995.2 Terrapene triunguis | reverse complement strand
AGGCTCGGCCAGTCCGCCTCGGGGTACCTGGCTCTGGGGAGGCTCGGTCCAGCCGCGGCAGGATACCTGGCTCGGGGCAAGCGCGGTTTAACAGGAGCCCGAGCAGGAGCGTCTGGCTTCTCCGGCCGCTGGGCTCCAACTGAGTGCTGGGGCCTGGCTTTTATACTTCCTGTCCCGCCCCTTGACTTCCAGGGGGCGGGAACAGGTGGCGGTGGCTCCGCCCACTTGGGTGCCCGTTCCGGCTCCTCCCTTTTAGGGGCCGTTGGGAGCCAGGCCGATTCACTACACGGCCCCCCCCTCAAGACTGGTTCCCGTGCAGCGGGGCCAGCCCATTCCATACCCCCCAGTCGAGAGAGGAAATCCGCATTTGCATGCTTCTTACCCGCTCTATGGCGGACCGTGAAGGCAAATGGCTGGAGGGCCAGGTACCATCGTTGCACCCGCATATTGTGGTTCTTCATGCGGGTCAACCATTGCAGGGCTGAGTGGTCGGTGACGAGGGTGAAGGGGACTCCCAGGATGTAGTATCGGAGAGCTTCACAAGCCCACTTTACGGCTAGGGCTTCCTTTTTAACCACCGCATAGTTTTTTTCACGTGGGAACAGTTTCCGGCTAATGTACAGGACCGGGTGCTCTTTACCCCCTACGTCTTGGGACAGGACAGCCCCGAGTCCCACTTCCGAGGCGTCGGTCTGTAAGACAAACGGCTGGTTAAAATCGGGGCTATACAAGACCAGCTCGCTGCAAAGGCACTTCTTAAGAGTCCGAAAGGCCCCGTCGCACTCGGTAGTCCAGTTTACCTGCCGTGGGCTGTCTTTCGTCAGGAGTCCCGTTAAGGGGGCTGCAATCGCGGTGAATTGGGGAATGAACCGCCGATAGTACCCGGCCATTCCTAGGAATTGCCGCACCTGACGCTTTGTGGTTGGTGGGGGGCAGTTTGCAATGGCCTGGACCTTTCCGATCAGGGGTTTTACCTGTCCATGCCCAATAGCATACCCCAGGTACTTAGTTTCTTGCCAACCAATGCGACATTTTTTTGGGTTGGCGGTTAGCCTGGCCTCCCTCAGGGACCTCAGGACGGCTGCGACTCTCTCCAGGTGGTTTCCCCACTGCGGACTGTAGATAACAACGTCATCTAGATAGGCGGCCGTGTAGTCTTGATGGGGCTGGAGGAGGCGGTCCATTAGGCGCTGAAAGGTGGCCGGGGCCCCGTGGAGGCCAAAGGGCATCCTGGTGAACTGATAGAGACCTGAGGGGGTGGCAAAGGCAGTCTTCTCCCGGGAGGCGGGATCCAGGGGAATCTGCCAGTACCCCTTACTTAAGTCCAGGGTGGTGATATAGTGGGCCTCCCCCAGGCGGGCCAGCAGCTTATCTATTCGAGGCATGGGATAGGCGTCAAATTTGGAGATGGCGTTGACGCGTCGGAAGTCAATACAGAATCGCTGTGACCTGTCGGGTTTGGGCACCAACACCACTGGGCTGCGCCACTTGCTCTGTGATGGCTCTACCACTTCCAGATCCAACATTGCCCGAACCTCCTTTTCCACGACCTGCCTCCTATGATAGGGCAGGGGCCGGGTCGTCCCCCGAATCACCACCCCGGGTTCGGTTTGGATCCGATGGTGTATCAGGGAGGTATATCCTGGTTGGTCCGTAAAAGTGTGAGAGAACGCTTGGAGGAGGCACCGAGTCTGCCGGAGCTGGTTCTCGGTTAAGGTCTCCCCGAGCTGGGGTTCTTCGGGGTCTCCGGTACGGGGAACCTGGGGTCCCAGTTCTGGTTCCGGCGGGTAGGGATTGATTAACAGCCCTTCTCGGTCCTTCCAGGATTTAAAGAGGTTGATATGATAGCGCTGGATTTTCTTCTTTCGATCCGGCTGATTGATTTCATACGTGACCGGGCCCACCTTTCTGACGACCTTATAAGGTCCTTGCCACCGGGCCAGGATCTTTGACTCATTGGATGGGAGGAGGAGTAATACCCGGTCCCCGGGTTGGAATTTCCGAGCCTGTGCTCCTCGATTATATGTCTGTGCTTGCGTGTCCTGGGCGACTTTTAAGTTTTTCCGTGCCAGCTCCCCCGCCTGCTTCAGGCACTCCTGAAGTTGAAGCACATACTGTAGGAGACCCTGGGCCGGGGACGGAGCCTGTTCCCAGGTTTCCCTCATGAGGTCTAGCAGGCCTTGGGGTCTCCGCCCATACAATAATTCGAAGGGGGAGAACTTCGTCGATGTCTGGGGAACTTCCCGAATTGCCAGGAGCAAGGGGGGAAGAAGTTGGTCCCACCGGCGAAGATCCTCCGGGGGAAACCGACGCAACATTCCTTTCAGCGTCCGGTTGAACCTCTCCACTAGTTCATCGGTCTGGGGATGGTAGACGGAGGTGCGGAGCTGCTTGACCCCTAGGATGGCACAGACTTCCTTGAGCAGCCGGGACGTAAAATTGGTCCCTTGATCTGTGAGGAGCTCCCGGGGCAGGCCGACACGGGCAAAGACCTTCACCAGTTCCATGGCAATGGTGCGGGCTGAGATATTCCGAAGAGGAATGGCTTCCGGGAACCTGGTGGCACAGTCCATCATGACCAAGATATATTGGAACCCTGCGCTGCTCTTTGGGAGAGGCCCCACCAGATTCACGGCCACGCGTTCAAAGGGGGTTTCCATTAGAGGCATCGGCACCAAGGGTGCCTTTGGGGTCTGGGCCGGGGCAGCCAGCTGGCAGTTCGGACACGAATTGCAGTAGTCCTTGACGTCTTGATATACTCCGGGCCAAAAGAAACGCCCCAGGATCCGGGCCAGCGTTTTGTCGTGCCCGAGGTGCCCAGCCGCCGAGACGTCGTGGGCCACTTTCATGACCGCCCGGCGGTGACAGCGCGGTACGAGAAGCTGTGTCCGGATGTCCCCGGTACAGGGGTCCTTCTCTAAGCGATACAGGCGTTCTTGCCGTAGCTCAAAATGCGGCCACTGCTCCGCACGCTGGGGGTCGAGAATTGTTCCATCCACGGAGGCTAGCTGCTCGTAGGTCCGGCTGAGTGTGGGGTCTGCCCGTTGGTCCCGGCAAAAATTTGTGGGCGCCGGGGGATCCCCTTCTCCCCCCCGAGGAGGGTCTTCACGCCCTCCCGGGGGATTGGCTGGGACGGGGTTTTTCACCTCATCCTCCTCGGTCCCCGGGGACTCCCCTCGCAAGGCCGGCGTGGCTTGCGGGCTACCTTCGAGACGGCGGCGTAAGACGGTGGTAAAGTCGGGCCAGTCTCGCCCCAGGATCACCGGGTACGCCAGCCGGGGCGCCAGCCCCACAGTCATCTGCCGGGTGACCCCATCAATGGTCATTTGGGTCCGGGCGCTGGGGTAAAGTCGCACGTCTCCGTGGATGCACTGCAGGGGAATCTTTTCCAGGTGGCCGTCCGCCGGCGGGCCTAAGGCCTGGCAGACCAGCGTTTGGCCACAACCTGAGTCGAGGAGGGCCACTGCCTGGCGTCCCTCAATGGCCACGGGCACGGTGATCTTGGCCCCTTGCGGACGTCGGGCACGGCCTTCCCCCGAGTAGACTTGGCCAAACGCGCACCCCAGTTCAGGGCAATCTCGCCGCAAATGGCCATACTTCCCGCAGGAGAAACATGGTCCCAAGGTGGCTTGCTCCGGCTGCGGCCAGGTCCCGGGGTCACCCCCGGGGGGGTTCCGACAGTATCCCCCGGCGGTGCCTGCCGGGGTCCGTGGGAGCCTCCCGGAGGGCACGGACACCCGAGCCCGGCCCTCTGTGTTGCGGGAGGGAACACTCGGGGCTGCCCGGGAGGGCTGCCCCCTCTTTTCTGGGTTGGGGTGCTCCGTCCGGACTGGGACCCCCCGGCCAGCGGGCCCCGACGGGACTTCAGCCGCGAGGAAGTCCTCCATTAAGGTGACGGCCGCGGACACCGTCATTGGCCGGTGGCGGAGGACCCAGGATCTTCCCCTCAGCGGGAGCACATGGGTAAATTGTTTCAATATCACCTGCTCCATTATCTCCTCTGCTGTCCGGCGCTCGGGCTGCAACCACTTTCTGCAGGTCTTCCGCAGTTCCTGAGCCACCGTCCGCGGCCGGGCCCCTGGGGGATAGGCCAGGCCCCTGAACCGTTGTCGGTAGGTCTCGGGACTCACGTCCAGTGCGTCCAGAATAGCGGCCTTCACTAGGTTGTAGTCCTTGGCCGCTTCCACCGACAGGCCTCGGTAGACCGTCTGGGCCGTCCCCGTTAAGTAAGGGGCCAGGATGGTGGCCCACTGGTCCGGAACCCAGCCGGCGACAACCGCCACCCTCTCAAAAGTGACGAGGAATGCCTCGGGGTCATCATCGGGTCCCATCTTCGTCAACCGGATTGGGGGGCTGGGTCGCGGGGCCCCTGCGACGACTCCGGGTAGGGCTTCCCCCGGTCGGGCTAGGGCCGCAGCAAGCTGCTGGAGACATTTCTGCTGGAAGTCCTGCTGTTGGGCAACCAGGTCCGTGATCAGCTGCCGTTGTTGGACCCCCAGCTGCTCGATGAGCTGCTGCTGCTGCTGCTGGTGGGCGGCCTGGTGCTCCTGTTGGTAACGCACCTGAGCCGCCTGTTGTTGCTCCTGACTCTCGGTCATGCGGGTCAGGAGCTGAGATAAATCCCCCTCTCTGGCGGGAGGTCTCTCTCCCATCGCCCCCTTCTCACCGGTGTCTAGGGCTCGTGCCCACATGCTGGGCAAGAGGCCCCACGTTGGGCGCCACGTGTAATAGTCCGGTGCGGGGGTCGTGCCCTCTTAGGGGCCGTCGGG
>NW_020700733.1:0-1606 GCF_002925995.2 Terrapene triunguis | reverse complement strand
GTGTGAGATCAGGCCAGTCCTTTAGGCCCGGTGTACACACCGGCTTCCTTGAACTCATGCAAACTGGGTGGATTCTCTTATTTCAGTTTAACAGTGGCTGATCTTAAACCTGTTCCTCGTTGACTTTGGTTAAACCAAAAGAAAACGCTCCGACTGAAATGATCACCTCCATCCAGCCTTGGGCACCGGTATAAAAAAACCACACCTTGGGTTTAACCAGTGCAGCTCTGCGTGCAGGCAAGCCCTTAATCCCTCTGGGCCTCAGTTTCCCCTTTCTGTATTAAAAACGAAACCTTTCTAAGCTGTTTAGATCTTCAGGCAGGGACTCTCTCTCACTATGTGTCTGTGTCGTACTCAGTCCAGTGAGGCCCTGATCTCCGGTAGCACCTGGAGATGCTACCGTGAAAGTAACTAATCATTCAAGAAGTCTTGAAAGACAGGTCAAATCAACCCAAGCCAGAGGTGCCTAGATGTGTCCATTTGAAGCACCGTGGATGCAACAGGATTCGGTTTTAACCGCAGCCTTTTTACACACCGTGGTCCCGTTTTCTTGCCTTGACAATGGGATTTAGGCCGGCTCGACGTACCGATTTTTCTACCAGCTCTGCAGAAACTGTCGGCTAGGGGTGGGTGTGACGGAGCAGGGAGCGGGGCGGATTTGACCTGGGAATGTTGCAGGGGAGTTACATGGGGGATGGGAAGGAAGCTACCTGAGCCGTATCCTGAGCCAGGAGGGGGGTTGGGAGAAGTGACACCTTCTGCCCGGGAGACTGAACAAAGGAGAGGGGGAAGGGGGGAGAAAGCGGCTGGAGGAGTTTTTTAGTTTCAGTTTTGGGCTGGGTGGTGCAACACAGGGAACCCCAAGCTGGGGTCCAAGCTCCCTAAACCGCCCAGAAGGACTTGATTGAGGGGTTCTGGTTGTACCTACACGCTCTGCTTGGGATTATGTTCCTGTCATCTAATAAACCTTCTGTTTTACTGGCTGGCTGAGAGGCACGGTGAATCCCAGGAAGAGGGGTGCAAGGCCCTGACTCCCCCACTCTCCGAACCAAAACTCTCGTGCGTTTTCTGACTTTCTCCCTCTTTCAGCCTTTTCCAGTGGGAGGGGGGAGAAGAGGGAAGAAAATCCACACACACCACAAAAATGTAGCCACACCTCACACACCAGATTTCGATTAAATGAAACTACATTCCGTTTTCAACTTTGCTCCCTTTTGTCAAAGAATTCAGTTGAGAAGGGAAGGTTTCTTGGGGGAGGGGGGGATTTTCCACGGCTTCTAGGACGCACCGGGAATGTGTGTTTTATTTCTGAGCCACTGAGCACCAGAGGGCGCTGTAGCCCTGGACACATGGAGCACGTCTATAGTGCAACAAAAGGCTTGTGGCAGTGAGTCCCAGAGGCTGGGTCAATGTCCAGTTTGTGCTGTGGGGCTCAAAATAACAGTGTGGGTATTGGTGCGCGGGCTTGTAACCTGGTGTTACAAGTGCTGGGCTCCCATGGGAGTTGGGCACCTAAAGATCTTTGAGGGTCCGGGCCTCAATGGCACAAGCTAGAGGTGGAGTGTGTGTGTGTGTGTGTGTGTGTGTGTGTGTGTGTGTGTGTGTG
>NW_020700732.1:0-1630 GCF_002925995.2 Terrapene triunguis | reverse complement strand
GTGTGAGATCAGGCCAGTCCTTTAGGCCCGGTGTACACACCGGCTTCATTGAACTCATGCAAACTGGGTGGATTCTCTTATTTCAGTTTAACAGTGGCTGATCTTAAACCTGTTCCTCGTTGACTTTGGTTAAACCAAAATAAAACGCTCCGACTGAAATGATCACCTCCATCCAGCCTTGGGCACTGGTATAAAAAAACCACACCTTTGGTTTAACCAGTGCAGCTCTGCGTGCAGGCAAGCCCTTAATCCTTCTGGGCCTCAGTTTCCCCTTTCTGTATTAAAAACGAAACCTTTCTGAGCTGTTTAGATCTTCGGGCAGGGACTGTCTCTCACTATGTTATAGTCTGTGTAGTACTCAGTCCAGTGAGGCCCTGATCTCTGGTAGCACCTGGAGATGCTACCGTGAAAGTAACTAATCATTCAAGACGTCTTGAAAGACAGGTCAAAAGCCTTCTCAGCTGGTCCATCAACCCAAGCCAGAGGTGCCTAGAAGTGTCCATTTGAAGCACCGTGGATGCAACAGGATTCGGTTTTAACCGCAGCCTTTTTACACACCGTTGTCCCATTTTCTTGCCTTGACAATGGGATTTAGGCCGGCTCGACGTAGAGATTTTTCTACCAGCTCTGCAGAAACTGTCGGCTAGGGGTGGGTGTGACGGAGCAGGGAGCGGGGCGGATTTGACCTGGGAATGTTGCAGGGGAGTTACATTGGGGATGGGAAGGAAGCTACCTGAGCCGTATCCTGAGCCAGGAGGGGGGTTGGGAGAAGTGACACCTTCTGCCCGGGAGACTGAACAAAGGAGAGGGGAGGGGGGAGAAAGCAGCTGGAGTTTTTTAGTTTCAGTTTTGGGCTGGGTGGTGCAACACAGGGAACCCCAAGCTGGGGTCTAAGCTCCCTAAACCCCCCCGAAGGACTTGATTGAGGGGTTCTGGTTGTACCTACACACTCTGCTTGGGACGGTGTTCCTGTCATCTAATAAACCTTCTGTTTTACTGGCTGGCTGAGAGTCACGGTGAATCCCAGGAAGAGGGGTGCAAGGCCCTGACTCCCCCACTCTCCGAACCAAAACTCTCGTGCGTTTTCTGACTTTCCCCCTCTTTCAGCCTTTTCCAGTGGGGGGGGGGGAGAAGGGGGGAAGAAAATCCACACACACCACAAAAATGTAGCCACACCTCACACACCAGATTTCGATTAAATGAAACTACATTCCGTTTTCAACTTTGCTCCCTTTTGTCAAAGAATTCAGTTGAGAAGGGAAGGTTTCTTGGGGGAGGGGGGGATTTTCCACGGCTTCTAGGACGCACCGGGAATGTGTGTTTTATTTCTGAGCCACTGAGCACCAGAGGGCGCTGTAGCCCCGGACACATGGAGCACGTCTATAGTGCAACAAAAGGCTTGTGGCAGTGAGTCCCAGAGGCTGGGTCAACGTCCAGTTTGTGCTGTGGGGCTCAAAATAGCAGTGTGGGTATTGGTGCTCGGGCTTGTAACCTGGGGTTACAAGTGCTGGGCTCCCATGGGAGTTGGGCACCTAAAGATCTTTGAGGGTCCGGGCCTCATTGGCACAAGCTAGAGGTGGAACGTGTGTGTGTGTGTGTGTGTGTGTGTGTGTGTGTGTGTGTGTGTGTG
>NW_020700731.1:0-6047 GCF_002925995.2 Terrapene triunguis | reverse complement strand
GAAAAAGCCAAACAGGAGGCCCATGAAAGAGAAGAAAAAGCCAAACAGGAGGCCCATAAAAGAGAGATGGAGCTGAAAGAAAAAGAGATGGAACTGGAAGCAGCAAGGACTAGGCAGGATGCATCAGACCATCCTAACAACTCCTCTCCAGGTACCACTTCCCATCCCAGGAAATTCCCCACCTACAAGGCAGGCGATGATACTGAGGCCTTCTTAGAAAATTTTGAAAGGGCCTGCCTTGGATACAGCATCCCTCCACCCCAGTACATGGTAGAGCTGAGACCGCAGCTCAGTGGACCCTTAGCAGAGGTGGCGGCTGAAATGCCTAAGGAACACATGAACAGTTATGAACTTTTTAAAAACAAGGCCAGACTCAGAATGGGGCTAACACCCGAGCATGCCCGTCGGCGGTTCAGAGCCCTAAGGTGGAAACCAGATGTGTCATTTACCCGGCATGCCTACCACATTGACAAAAATTGTGATGCCTGGGTATCAGGAGCAAATGTTAAATCTCTGGAAGATCTGCTTTCCCTAGTAAAAATGGAGCAGTTTTTAGAGGGTGTTCCTGAGGAAATAGAAAGGTACATCCTAGATAGGAAGCCCAAAACTGTAACCGAGGCGGGGGAGATTGGAGCCAAATGGGTGGAGGTGACAGAAAAGAAAAAAGCTAGTAGCAGTTGGAGCGAATATCAGAAGGGGCAAGCCGAAACAAAACCTTACCACCGGGGACAACCCAAGGCCCCACCCACCTCCCAAGGGAAACCCCAGACGCCTTCTCACCCCACCCCACCAGTCTCCACCAACCAACATCGCCCCGGAGATACCTTAGCAGGGCGATGTTTTAAATGTAATGAACTGGGGCATATAAAGGCTCACTGCCCCAAGAACCCCAACCGATTACAGTTCATTACACCCCAGTCACACCAAAGATCCCCAGACCCAGATGCCTCTCTCATACCCTCGGAGCGAAGGGAAACCTTGAGAGTGGGCGGAAAGAAGGTTATCGCTTGGAGGGACACTGGGGCACAAGTGTCAACTATCCACCAATCCCTAGTGGACCCCAAACTCATCAACCCGGAGGCTACAGTGACAATTCAACCCTTCGTGTCACAGTCTGTAACCTTGCCTACAGCCCAGTTGCATGTCCAGTACAAGGGCTGGGCAGGAATGTGGACTTTTGCAGTCTATGACAATTATCCCATCCCCATGCTGCTGGGGGAAGACTTGGCCAACCATGTGAAGCTAGCCAAGAGGGTGGGAATAGTCACCCGCAGCCAGGCTAAGCAAGCTTTCACCCCCATCCCTGTTCCTGAGCCGTCCACCAGAGCCCCGTCTGTGTTACCGGAGACCCAAACACAGGTGGTGGAACCGGATCCCCTGCCAACGACTGCAACAGCCGTAGTGGATCCAATCCCAGAGACCCAGCCAAAGCCAGTCCCAGAACCGGAACTGGCAACGCAACCAGCACCAGAACCATTGCCAGCACTGAGTCCAGCGCTTGCAAACCCGTCTACAACTCCAATGCCAGAGGGCACCAGCGAGCCTGAACTGGCGGAAGCAGCAGATAACCCTACCCAAGAGGCTCAGCCAGAGCCTGAAATACCACATAGTGCACCAGAGGACAGCGGTTCACAGTCAATGGAAACAGCCCCAGCACCTGCATCGCTTCCAGAGGGACCAAGCCCCAGTCCACAGTCCAAGGAGGAACTGATGTCTCCAGCATCAAGGGAACAGTTCCAGGCCGAGCAGGAAGCAGATGACAGCCTTCAGAAAGCTTGGGCGGCGGCACGGAGCACCCCACCGCCTCTCAGCTCTTCTAACCGATCCCGGTTTGTTGTAGAAAAAGGACTTTTATACAAGGAGACTCTTTCTGGTGGGCACCAGGAAGACTGGCATCCTCAAAGACAGTTGGTAGTTCCCACTAAGTATCGGGTAAAGCTCTTGAGCTTATCCCATGATCATCCCAGTGGCCATTCTGGGGTGAACAGAACCAAAGACCGGTTGGGGAAGTCCTTCCACTGGGAGGGAATGGGCAAGGACGTTGCTAATTATGTCCGGTCTTGTGAGGTGTGCCAACGAGTGGGAAAGCCCCAAGACCAGGTTAAAGCCCCTCTCCAGCCACTACCCATAATTGAGGTCCCATTTCAGCGAGTAGCTGTGGATATTCTGGGTCCTTTCCCAAAGAAGACACCCAGAGGAAAGCAGTACGTACTGACTTTCATGGATTTTGCTACCCGATGGCCGGAAGCTGTACCCTTAAGCAACACCAAGACTAAAAGTGTGTGCCAGGCATTAGCAGACATTTTTGCCAGGGTAGGTTGGCCCTCCGACATCCTTACAGATTCGGGAACTAATTTCCTGGCAGGGAACATGAAAACCCTGTGGGAAGCTCATGGGGTGAATCACTTGGTTGCCACCCCTCATCACCATCAAACCAATGGTCTGGTGGAGAGGTTTAATGGAACTTTGGGGGCCATGATACGTAAATTCATAAATGAACACTCCAATGATTGGGACCTAGTGTTGCAGCAGTTGCTTTTTGCCTACAGAGCTGTACCACATCCCAGTTTAGGGTTTTCACCATTTGAACTTGTGTATGGCCGCGAGGTTAAGGGGCCATTACAGTTGGTGAAGCAGCAATGGGAGGGGTTTACGCCTTCTCCAGGAACTAACATTCTAGACTTTGTAAGCAACCTACAAAACACCCTCCGACACTCTTTAGCCCTTGCTAAAGAAAACCTAAAGAATGCTCAGGAAGAGCAAAAGGCCTGGTATGATAAACATTCCAGAGAACGGTCCTTCAAAGTAGGAGACCAAGTCATGGTCTTAAAGGCGCTCCAGGCCCATAAAATGGAAGCGTCGTGGGAAGGACCATTCACGGTCCAGGAGCGCCTAGGAGCTGTTAACTATCTCATAGCCTCCCCCACCTCCAACATAAAGCCTAAGGTATACCATGTTAATTCTCTTAAGCCCTTTTATTCCAGAGGATTAAACGTTTGCCAGTTTACAGCCCAGGAAACAGATGACGCGGAGTGGCCTGCAGGTGTCTACTACGAAGGAACAAGGAATGGTGGCGTGGAAGAGGTGAACCTCTCCACGACCCTGGGACGTCTGCAGCGACAGCAGATCAAGGAGCTGTGCACAAGCTTTGCACCGATTTTCTCAGCCACTCCAGGACGGACCGAACGGGCATACCACTCCATTGACACAGGTAATGCTCACCCAATTAGAACCCCATCCTACCGGGAGTCACCTCATGCCCAAGCTGCTATACAAAGGGAGATCCAGGACATGCTACAGATGGGTATAATCCGCCCCTCTAACAGTGCATGGGCATCTCCAGTGGTTCTAGTTCCCAAACCAGATGGGGAAATACGCTTTTGCGTGGACTACCGTAAGCTAAATGCTGTAACTCGTCCTGACAACTATCCAATGCCACGCACAGATGAGCTATTGGAGAAATTGGGACATGCCCAATTCATCTCTACTTTAGACTTAACCAAAGGGTACTGGCAAGTACCACTAGATGAACCCGCTAAGGAAAGGTCAGCCTTCGTCACCCAGGCAGGGGTGTATGAATTCAATGTACTCCCTTTCGGGTTGCGAAATGCACCCGCCACCTTCCAAAGACTTGTAGATGGTCTCTTAGCGGGATTGGGAGAATCTGCAGTTGCCTACCTCGATGATGTGGCCATTTTTTCTGATTCATGGACAGAACACCTGGAGCACCTGGAAAAAGTCTTCGAGCGCATCCGACAGGCAGGACTAACTGTTAAGGCTAAAAAGTGTCAAATAGGCCAAAACAGAGTGACGTACCTGGGGCACCAGGTGGGTCAAGGAACTATAAATCCCCTACAGGCCAAAGTGGATGCTATCCAAAAGTGGCCGGTTCCAAAGTCCAAGAAACAGGTCCAATCCTTCTTAGGCTTGGCCGGATATTATAGGCGATTTGTACCACACTACAGCCAAATCGCCGCCCCGCTGACAGACCTAACCAGAAAGAAACAGCCAAATGCAGTTCAGTGGACTGATGAGTGTCAAAAGGCCTTTAACCAGCTTAAGGCAACACTCATGTCTGACCCTGTGCTAAGGGCCCCAGACTTTGACAAACCGTTCCTAGTAACCACAGATGCTTCCGAGCGAGGCGTGGGAGCAGTTTTAATGCAGGAAGGACCGGATCAAGAATTCCATCCTGTCGTGTTTCTCAGCAAAAAACTGTCTGAGAGGGAAAGTCACTGGTCAATCAGCGAAAAGGAATGCTACGCCATTGTGTACGCGCTGGAAAAGCTACGCCCATATGTTTGGGGACGGCGTTTCCAACTACAAACAGACCATGCTGCGCTACAGTGGCTTCATACCGCCAAGGGAAATAACAAAAAACTTCTTCGGTGGAGTTTAGCTCTCCAAGATTTTGATTTTGAAATACAACACATTTCGGGAGCTTCTAACAAAGTGGCTGATGCACTCTCCCGGGAAAGTTTCCCAGAGTTAACTGGTTAACAATTGTTCTTGGAATGAAACATTGTTAGTTTTTATATAATCAGTAGTATGTCTTATTAACTCTGTTTTCTCCTAAAACTCCAGAAAGAAATCACAGCCAGTGTGGAACCGAACGTCCAACACTATCTGTGATTTGGGGGGCGTGTCATAACTATGAAGGGAAGGGTAACAGCTCTCTGTGTACAGAGACTCCAAATCCTTTTACCTGTAAAGGGTTAAGAGGCTCGGGTAACCTGGCTGACGCCTGACCCGAAGGACCAATAAGGAGACAAGATACTTTCAAATCTTGGGGGGGGAAAGGTTGGTGTGTGTGCTCTTTGTTTTAGGGGTGGTTCGCTCTTGGGACTGAGAGGGACCAGACATCAATCCAGGTTCTCCCCATCTTTCTAAACAAGTCTCTCCTATTTCAAACTAGTAAGTAAAAGACAGGCAAGGCGTCTTAGATTTACTTTGTTTTCTCAACTTGTAAATGTACCTTTTTACCAGAGTGTGTATCTTTGTTTGCTGTACTTTGAACCTAAGACAGAGGGGGGGTCCTCTGAGCTCTTTAAGTTTGATTACCCTGTAAGTATTTTCCATACTGATTTTACAGAGATGATTTTTACCTTTTTCTTTAATTAAAAGCCTTCTTTTTTTTAAGAACCAGATTGATTTCTCCTTGTTTTAAGATCCAAGGGGGTTTGGATCTGTATTCACCAGGAGTTGGTGAAAGGAGGGTGGAAGGAAGGAGGGGGGATGGTTAACTTCTCCTTGTTTTAAGATCCAAGGGGGTTTGGATCTGTGTTCACCAGGGAATTGGTGAAAGGTTTCTCAAGGCTTCCCAGGGAGGGAATTCTTGTGATGGTGGCAGCGGACCAAAGCTAAGCTGGTAGATAAGCTTAGAAGTTTTTATGCAGGCCCCTACATTTGAACCCTAAAGTTCAAAGTGGGGATCCAGCCTTGACATGGTGGCATAGCGGTGGAGATCGTTTTAACCCAAAAGCCAGTAAGAGATTTTTTTTTCCCTTCTAGCTGCTTGGAGAGCAGAGCTGAAGGTAGATGCATATCTTATCTCTCCTTGCCTGAAGGCAGAGGTGTTAAGTTTTTTTTAACAAGGGGCTTTGTTAAGAGAAGGGTTCAATCAGTGAGCAAACTTTGAACTGGTAAAGGCAATTTACAAGTTGAATTGTTTTTTTTTTTTCTTTTTACATCCTCGGGAGTAGCTTGTTAGAAAGTCTCTGTTAACTCAGCAGCAGCCACAGCTAAGTACATCCCAGTTTCAGTCAACTGCAGAGGGGGTGACCCAGCACAGGAAAACCAGGAAAATGACTACCAAAGAAGAAAAAGCTAAAGAGGAGGCCCACAAGAGAGCTATGGAGCTGAAAGAAAAAGAGATAGAGCTGACAGACAGAGAAGAGAAAGCCAAAGAGGGGGCCCACAAGAGAGAGATGGAGCTGAGAGCCAGAGAAGAGAAAGCCAAAGAGGAGGCCCACAAGAGAGAAATGGAGCTGGAAAAAGCCAAACAGGAGGCCCATGAAAGAGAAGAAAAAGCCAAACAGGAGGCCCAT
>NW_020700730.1:2647-3695 GCF_002925995.2 Terrapene triunguis | reverse complement strand
CATACATTAATTCTCATAGTACATTATAAAATCCAGCTCCTACATATCCCCCTTTTGACACTAAGATTATTAATCGCCAGTGTCACTTCTTATTTAGTCCGCAGAATAGAAAATACTGGGAGGTGATTTGGGCCTGTGGCTTTAGCTTTGCATACATTTGTTTTATCCCACAGCACATTCCAAACATTTTAATTAAACACATATAATTTAAAACCAAAAACAATTAGGGTTAGTAACATTAGTATGCCAGTAGTTGTGGGAGACCATCCAGAAAATATGTCATACCAATGGTAAGCTGTTATGTCTTTCTGCAGTGGCAATGCTTAACATGTTTCCATTTGCATGTATTATATGAATGGTTCGGTTTCCCACATTGCCTTTTTGTTTTTTTTCTTGGAACTATGTTACCTTTTTACCTTTTAACAGATGATTGGTAACTTTCTGCCATTCAATGCCAAGATTGAGAGAGAACTCAGCTAAATCAGTGCTTACAGTAAGCTGAGACTTTTTTTGGTTGTGGCAAATAGTAAATGTGATTATTGGTAAACACAGTACTTACATTACATTTACATTTGTCTATTGGAAGGTGGCTAACACTTCCGTTCTTTTAAAACACTTTTTTCCAAGAATTAACACATACACACTGCCCATTATACAGTACTTTGGTCTTATTATCCATTTTATTCCATATACAGGATTTTAGTGAAATGTCTTTACTACAGGGCTTTGGAGCAACAGGCATGGATAAGCATACCCACTTTTGAGGAGTCCACTTAGTACAACCTCTAGTGTCCAATAGTTTTTCTCCCTCCCCAGCCCACTGGCTCGAGGCCTGAGGCAGCCAGAATTATCCCATGTGCAATATGGGGAGTGGGCTAACTTTCCATATCTTTGCTTCCAGAGCCTGTTGGTGTGCAATTTTAACAATTTTTCCACTTAACAAATTTAGTCTTACCGTACTGGAGACATACTGCATTCATTTATATTGATAGGTATCAAACAATGATCTTTTTTTTTTTTTTTTTTTTTTTTTTTTTTTTTTTTTTTT
>NW_020700730.1:0-2547 GCF_002925995.2 Terrapene triunguis | reverse complement strand
AAACAATGATCTTTTTTTTTTTTTTTTTTTTGCTTTAACAAGTGTATCAAAACCTTAGTGTTTCCTGATATTACCCAAAACATTTTGTGTTTCAAGGTGGACAAAGCAAGTATCTGCATTTCAGTACATTCCATAGCTATAGCAGTATGGTTTTTTCACTTTTATTTGTTTCTGTATTAGGTTGTCCTGTAGCTGGTATCAGCTTTTTCTGATTTTCTGAAAGACAAAAATAACATTTTTCTACCCCTTTTGGGGTGGCATTGATTATTGCTTAAAATATTTCTTCCTTTCACAAATACCCTTGCTGATTGCAGGCAAAACAAGAGGAATTACCTCCATATTTTCCTGTGTTTTTGTTCTATGGGCAGGCCAGGTTTCAATGGCTTCTATCTTTTAAGAGTTATGGGGAAATTATTCCAGTGTTTAGTCATTAAATCCATGAGGTGGTGTACCTCAGTTTCTCCTCTACAGCAGACCAAGTTTACAATGTTTTTCCTCCTCTACAGCAGACCAAGTTTACAATGTCTTTCCTGCTGAGTTAAGCTTTAAGTTTGTTTACAGGTAATAGCTGAGAAGCATCATTACCATAAAGGATTTTTCCAAAAATCATACACACTATACATTGTTAGAGAGGTACTTATTACAGAGGTACTTATTAACATTGAATTTATTTCAATTAAAGGTATCTTGTTATACCATGCCTTTTATTTAGACAATTTGTTTGCTGACCAGGTATGTTCTTTATCTGCAACTTCTTTGTGCTGGTAGTTCTCTCCTTCCTTTATCAGTTAGGTAATTTGCATCAACACAGGCTTGGCTTTTGGATTCAAAGCCATCAGCAGACACAATTAACTTTTACCAGAGTTCTGATTACTTTTAACTCTTGCATCCAAAACACACAGAGATCTGAAAAAGAAAACACAATCTATTGTGGCTCCTTTGGAGCCCTGTGTCCAGCAAAAAGGTCTGTCAGGTTTGCAACTTTGAATTAAAGAGTCAAATGGATTTTTAGTGGCATTAAAAACAAAACAAAACCAATTTATCTTAAACCTACAAAACAGGAGTTTTACAAACCAGGTATGTTGATTTAGGTTCTTAGAACCTCACATATTTTATAGATACATACACATTTTCTTTTCCTTAACATTCCTTCTACACTGCTCCGTTTTTACATAGCTGTACATAGATTACATTCCCTTTATACATTTGGGTTAGTTAAGTTCCAATAGAACCCCCTTATGTTCTTTTAGCAAATTTGACTCAATTGTCCATAGTCAAATGATTTCAATCAGATTGTCTCTTTACCTGGATTATTTACAGACATTCCTTTGGGAAAAGGGCCCATTTTTCCTTCAGAATGGCTGTAAAGAAACCAAGAATTCTTTTTCTCTTTAACATGGTCCTTTTCAACATTTTCACAAAGTTTAACTGCTTAATTTTCTTCAGCCTCTATAGAGTTAACTTTTCACTCTCTTTCCTTAAATCACTTGTTTATCTCCCAAAATGACACCTTTATCAACTCAGATTTCACCATTCCAAGTATTGTACCAGCATCTGAATTTCCCATGCCTGTACTTACTCTTTTCTGCCACCCCTTAGGGCTTCCAACCTGTTTTTCAGTTTCTCTATCTGTTGCTTGCCTGCTTGTCTGGGCCCGATCCTGCTTTTTCCAATAAACAGTTCCTTTCCATGGGCACAAGCCTTGTTCCACTACCAATTTAGCAAGGAGGATGGGTTTTCCAACTAGCCTCCACCCTTCCTGGTCCTGTTCCTTAAACATTTCCTTCAAAATTGTGAAATTACCACAATATTACTTACAAAAAATACTACACTGCCCAAACTCCTATATCCTTCAGAGTTTGGTTTAACAGAACAAGATCTGTATCTTATGTTTGCCCGTGCCAGTGCCGGGTTGCCCGTGCCAGTGCCGGGACTTATGATTTTAACCCACTCTGGGCCAGAGGGAGAGACGCTAAGCTTCCCTCTGTATTGCTCGGCCTTCTACCACCGAGGGTTCATACACCAAAACTAAAAACCCCTCCCGGGGCAGAGCGAGAAACCCTAAGTTCTCCCCTTATGCTCAGTCATGCTACGGCCGAGGATGTATGCACCTATAGTTATATTTTTAGTTTTCCCCGACAGACGGGTCGGAGCGAGGACTCTAATCCTCCCCCTATTGCCCGGCACCTCTACGACCGGGGGTATACCCACCTCCAATTATTTCCCCCCCAGCAGTCTGGGGTGGAGAGAGGGATGCTAAACCTCTCTCCTGTCTCTTAGCCCTGCTACGACCAAGGGTGTGTATACCTTTAATCATAACAAATTCTCAATTCATAAAATACCAACAGTGAATACAATATTAACCACACCTGGTTCCCTTTTTACTGCCCGGTATCTCTATGACCGGGGGTGTGCACACCTGAATGATCGATCACTTAGCAGTATTGTCAATAATTACAGTGCATATACTCTTCCCCCTTTCGCAATTCTCCACCAAAAATGTTATGCTCATACAAAGCACACGGGATCTTTATAGAGGAAGGTAAA
>NW_020700729.1:0-2687 GCF_002925995.2 Terrapene triunguis | reverse complement strand
CAAAAAATAAAATCATTTCGATTTTGTTAATGAACACCGTTGTCTGTATTGCTGTTTTCGCGGGAATATTTTAAACCGGGGACGCAGACTGTGGCGGGGGGCGGGTTCAGTGTTCTGATGCAAATGATGCTTCTAAACTCCCGGAATGACAGGCTCCGCACTGGTGGACTGGTTATTTCAATGGAGCCTGCCAGCACTCCTGGGGGGGACTGTGTGTATGTGTCGGCTATGTGACTTTCTGGCAGGGGGGGTAGGGTTACATATCCCCTGCTGCGTGGATCTGTGAGCCAGGATAAGGACCGCTGCATAAGATCTGTAACTGCCCTCCCCCGCCACAAAGTCACAGAGCAACAACCCCCCCCCAGAACATGAAAAACACCTCCCAGACTGACCAGGGTAACCAGTGACTGCACTGTGTATGTGTCCTGATGCTGGACCTGACACCGCCTCTGTACCCTGCTAAAGGTCACTGTCCTGTCCAATTACCAAGCCCCTTCCCCCCCTCCAGACAGACTCTCCCTCAAAAGAACCTGACTGAAACAGTAATGGAGAGAAACAAACATTTTATTGCGAACCAGACATGAAACGTGGGGTGTGAAACTTGGACGGGGGCTTGTGTGAGGTGGGTAGGAAAGGACTTATGAAATTTTGGGGAATGTCAGCCTTCTAGTGCTAGAGCAGTCTGCAGGGGTTGACTGAAAGTTTTAACGTCCCTTGCCGCCCCTCCTTCTTTGGAGTTTGGGTGAGGGTGGTGTGGGACTTGGTGGCTGGTGAGGGCGGTTACAGATAGACTGCAGCGGGGCTCTGTCCTCCTGCCTCCGGTCTTGCAGAACATCCACAAGGCGCCGGAGCGTGTCCGTTTGCTCCCTCATTAGTCCAAGCAGCTTTTCAGTAGCCTGTTGGTCCTCCTGACGCCACCTCTCCTCCCGTTCCATGACTGCTCGGTGCATTTGTGACAAGTTCTCCCTCCACTGTGTCTGCTGGGCTGCCTGGGCTCGGGAGCAGCCCATTAGTTCTGTGAACATGTCTTCACGCGTCTTCTTCTTCCTCCGCCTAATCTGCGCTAGCCTCTGGGAGTGTGCTGACAGGCTGGGTTGGGAGACAGTCGCAGATGTGTCTGTGTGAATTTTAAAAAGGGAGTGAATTCCTGAGACAGATAAATGAAATTGTATACAAAGAACCTAGTCTTTCTCTGTGAACAAGACCATGCACTGAACCTCTCACATGCGCACTCAGGACAAGGTCGAATTTTCGGCCGTCGCCTTCAGTGCCTGTGGACTTGCGGAGGTCTTGGAGTGTTCAGAGAACTGTGGCTGGAGACCTGAACTTCTGGAGCGGGCAATAATGGTAAGCCGCAGACTTGTGGCTGCTTAAAACTCCAGCTGTAGCACTGGCCTCCTTTCACATTGAAAGCAATGCCAGTCTCTGCTGCCAGCAATCAGGACAGCATCAACTCTGCCCCTGTCCCACCCCCTCGCGGCTGTCCCAGGGAAAGATCCCTGTATGCTGCCCCTCTCCCTCCACCGCGTGGCTGTAAAGCAGTCCCAATACTAACAGTCCCCTCCCTAATTCAAAGCAGGGCGTCATGAGCGACATCACCCTCCTGAGGATCCCGGACACCCAGAGAGAACGCATGCTGCGGGAAAGCATGCAGAAACCGGGGCCGTATGCCGCCATGCTATGTCGTGCGATGATCCCGGAGTACTTGATTGTGGCGTGGAGGGGACATGTCTGCTACCACGGAGGGCCCACTAAGATCGCCCTACCCCGGAACCTGATCAACAGGCTTGAGCTCTACCTCCACGAGACCTACGAGGAGTTCTCCTACGAGGATTTCTCGTCGATCCCCGGCCACATTGACCGGATTTTCGCGTAGGTGCACTGGGACTTTGGAGTGGAGCGTCTTGGGCCTGGGAATCATGTAGTAACGGACATTGTGAAAATTTTTTAAAACACTTGGGACTAAATTGAGAAGAGCCTAAGACAGAGAAATCATGAAAACCCATTTGTTACCTTTGTAAATATTCCTGTTTTGTACCTGATTATTTTTTTACTAGTTTACAGCACTTTTATAAATATACATTGTTAATAGTATAAATATTACCGTTCTGTTTTAAATAAATGTTTACATGTTTACAGCACTTACTGCTTGATCCTTCCCCTGATTCTGTGTCCGGGGTAAGGGATGGGGACGGTTGGTACGGGATCTCGGTAAGGGTGATGAAGAGCTCCTGGCTGTCGGGGAAATCAGCGGTGCCAGCGCTGTCGACTGCCTCGTCCTCCTCATCTCCTTCTTCATCTTCCCCGTCCGCTGTCATGTCCGACGAGGAACCGGCCGCGGACATGATCCCATCCTCGGAGTCCACGGTCAGGGGTGGGGTAGTGGTGGCGGCCGCTCCCAGGATGGAATGCAGTGCCTCGTAGAAACGGGATGTGTGGGGCTGGGATCCGGAGCGTCCGTTAGCCTCTTTGGTTTTTTGGTAGCCTTGTCTCAGCTCCTTGATTTTCACGCGGCACTGCGTTGCATCCCGGCTGTAGCCTCTCTCTGCCATGGCTTTGGAGATCTTCTCGTAGATCTTAGCATTCCTTCTTTTGGAGCGCAGCTCTGAAAGCACGGACTCATCGCCCCACACTGCGATGAGATCCAAGACTTCCCGATCAGTCCATGCTGGGGCCCTCTTTCTATT
>NW_020700728.1:0-2538 GCF_002925995.2 Terrapene triunguis | reverse complement strand
CAAAAAATAAAATCATTTCGATTTTGTTAATGAACACCGTTGTCTGTGTTGCTGTTTTCGCGGGAATATTTTAAACCGGGGACGCAGACTGTGGCGGGGGGCGGGTTCAGTGTTCTGATGCAAATGATGCTTCTAAACTCCCGGAATGCCAGGCTCCGCACTGGTGGACTGGTTATTTCAATGGAGAACATGAAAAACACCTCCCAGACTGACCAGGGTAACCAGTGACTGCACTGTGTATGTGTCCTGATGCTGGACCTGACACCGCCTCTGTACCCTGCTAAAGGTCACTGTCCTGCCCAATTACCAAGCCCCTTCCCCCCCTCCAGACAGACTCTCCCTCAAAAGAACCTGACTGAAACAGTAATGGAGAGAAACAAACATTTTATTGCGAACCAGACATGAAACGTGGGGGGTGAAACTTGGACGGGGGCTTGTGTGAGGTGGGTAGGAAAGGACTTATGAAATTTTGGGGAATGTCAGCCTTCTAGTGCTAGAGCAGTCTGCAGGGGTTGACTGAAAGTTTTAACGGCCCTTGCCGCCCCTCCTTCTTTGGAGTTTGGGTGAGGGTGGTGTGGGACTTGGTGGCGGGTGAGGGCGGTTACAGATAGACTGCAGCGGGGCTCTGTCCTCCTGCCTCCGGTCTTGCAGAACATCCACAAGGCGCCGGAGCGTGTCCGTTTGCTCCCTCATTAGTCCAAGCAGCTTTTCAGTAGCCTGTTGGTCCTCCTGACGCCACCTCTCCTCCCGTTCCATGACTGCTCGGTGCATTTGTGACAAGTTCTCCCTCCACTGTGTCTGCTGGGCTGCCTGGGCTCGGGAGCATCCCATTAGTTCTGAGAACATGTCTTCACGCGTCTTCTTCTTCCTCCGCCTAATCTGCGCTAGCCTCTGGGAGTGTGCTGACAGGCTGGGTTGGGAGACAGTCGCAGATGTGTCTGTGTGAATTGTAAAAAGGGAGTGAATTCCTGAGACAGATAAATGAAATTGTATACAAAGAACCTAGTCTTTCTCTGTGAACAAGCCCATGCACTGCACCTCTCACATGCGCACTCAGGACAAGGTCGAATTTTCGGCCGTCGCCTTCAGTGCCTGTGGACTTGCGGAGGTCTTGGAGTGATCTGAGAAGCGTGGCTGGAGACCTGAACTTCTGGAGCGGGCTATAATGGTAAGCCGCAGACTTGTGGCTGCTTAAAACTCCAGCAGTAGCACTGGCCTCCTTTCACATTGAAAGCAATGCCAGTCTCTGCTGCCAGCAATCAGGACAGCATCAACTCTGCCCCTGTCCCACCCCCTCGCGGCTGTCCCAGGGAAAGATCCCTGTATGCTGCCCCTCTCCCTCCACCGCGTGGCTGTAAAGCAGTCCCAATACTAACATTCCCCTCCCTAATTCAAAGCAGGGCGTCATGAGCGACATCACCCTTCTGAGGATCCCGGACACCCAGAGAGAACGCATGCTGCGGGAAAGCATGCAGAAACCGGGGCCGTATGCCGCCATGCTATGTCGGGCCATGATCCCGGAGTACTTGATTGTGGCGTGGAGGGGGCATGTCTGCTACCACGGAGGGCCCACTAAGATCGCCCTACCCCGGAACCTGATCAACAGGCTTGAGCTCTACCTCCACGAGACCTACGAGGAGTTCTCCTACGAGGATTTCTCGTCGATCCCCGGCCACATTGACCGGATTTTCGCGTAGGTGCACTGGGACTTTGGAGTGGAGCGTCTTGGGCCTGGGAATCATGTAGTAACGGACATTGTGAAATTTTTTTAAAATACTTGGGACTAAATTGAGAAGAGCCTAAGACAGAGAAATCATGAAAACCCATTTGTTACCTTTGTAAATATTCCTGTTTTGTACCTGATTATTTTTTTACTAGTTTACAGCACTTTTATAAATATACATTGTTAATAGTATAAATATTACCGTTCTGTTTTAAATAAATGTTTACATGTTTACAGCACTTACTGCTTGATCCGTCCCCTGATTCTGTGTCCGGGGTAAGGGATGGGGACGGTTGGTACGGGATCTCGGTAAGGGTGATGAAGAGCTCCTGGCTGTCGGGGAAATCAGCGGTGCCAGCGCTGTCGACTGCCTCGTCCTCCTCATCTCCTTCCTCCTCTTCCCCGTCCGCTGTCATGTCCGACATGATCCCATCCTCGGAGTCCACGGTCAGGGGTGGGGTAGTGGTGGCGGCCGCTCCCAGGATGGAATGCAGTGCCTCGTAGAAACGGGATGTGTGGGGCTGGGATCCGGAGCATCCGTTAGCCTCTTTGGTTTTTTGGTAGCCTTGTCTCAGCTCCTTGATTTTCACGCGGCACTGCGTTGCATCCCGGCTGTAGCCTCTCTCTGCCATGGCTTTGGAGATCTTCTCGTAGATCTTAGCATTCCTTCTTTTGGAGCGCAGCTCTGAAAGCACGGACTCATCGCCCCACACTGCGATGAGATCCAAGACTTCCCGATCAGTCCATGCTGGGGCCCTCTTTCTATTAGATTGCACGGCCATCTCTGCTGGAGAGCTCTGCATAGTTGCCACTGC
>NW_020700727.1:0-1294 GCF_002925995.2 Terrapene triunguis | reverse complement strand
GGGGATGGGGAGAGGGGAGTTATGGGGCAGGGATGAGAGGTGGGGGTTATAGGGTAGGAGATGGGGAGAGGGGAGTTATGGGGCAGGGATAAGAGGTGGGGGTTATAGGGTAGGAGATGGGGTCAGGAGGTGATGGGGAGGGGGGTTATAGGATAGGAGATGGGGTTGGGAGGCAATGAGGAGGGGGGTTATGGGGCAGGGATGAGAGGGGAGTTATAGGATAGGAGATGGGGTTGGGAGGTGATGGGGAGTGGGGTTATGGGACAGGAATGAGTGGTAGGGGTTAGAGTGTTGGAGATGGGGCAGGGAACAATGGCGCAGGACAGGGGAGGGGGTTATGGGGCAGGGATAAGAGGTGGGGGTTATAGGGTAGGAGATGGGGTCAGGAGGTGATGGGGAGGGGGGTTATAGGATAGGAGATGGGGTTGGGAGGCAATGAGGAGGGGGGTTATGGGGCAGGGATGAGAGGGGGGGTATAGGGCAGGGGAGGGGGGGGGGGGGAGAAGGGGGGAGGGGAGGGGAGGGGATTATGGGGCAGGGATAAGAGGTGGGTGTTATAGGGCAGGAGATGGGGCAGGAGACGATGGGAGGGGAGTTATGGGGCAGGAACAAGAGGTGGGGGTTATAGGGTAGGAGATGGGAGCAGGGAGCGATGGGGCAGGAGGGGGAGGGGGTATGAGGCAGGGATAAGAGGTGGGGGTTCTGATGTAGAAGATAGGGCAGGAGATGAGACTGGGGGATTATGGGGTGGAGGTTGGGGGCAGGGGCTGACGGACTGTTGATGGGACCGAAGGCATGTTATGAGGCTGGAGATGGGGGGCAGGAGGTGAGGGGTAGGGGCTTTTAGGACCGGAGATAGGAGGCGGGGGGCGGGGGGATTATGAGGCAGAAGATGGGGGCGGGAGGAGGAGAGAATGTTTCTGGTCACATGGGGAAGGGGAAAGCTTCAGAAGACCAGTTACCTAGTGCTCCTGAGTCGTAATCCCAGCTCTGCTTTCTGAGTGTCAGGGCCCTGCTTAGCACCCACTCCTTCCCTGGCTGCCCATCACAGTGGTTCTAAATCCCTCCTCTCCTGATCTAGGCTGGCTCCCATTCCCACCTCCCCTGCTGTGCGGGACACCCCCCTGGCCCCTCACTCTGCTATCCTGCCTCCTAGAGTGCCCTGTACCTGCGGCAAAGCAAACTCTCCTGCCCCCTGGCCAATTGTGCAAGGCTTGACCCCGGCGGGGAGAAACCAAACCAGCCAAGCAGGTAGTGGGGCCTTCAACCCGAGGCCGGGAGAGACACAACCTCC
>NW_020700726.1:0-1053 GCF_002925995.2 Terrapene triunguis | reverse complement strand
TGGGGCAGGGATGAGAGGTGGGGGTCATAGGGTAGGAGATGGGGATGAGTAGAGGGGAGTTATGGGGCAGGGATAAGAGGTGGGGGTTATAGGGTAGGATATGGGGTCAGGGGGTGATGGGGCGGAGGGTTATGGGGCAGGGATGAGAGGGGAGTTATAGGATAGGAGATGGGGTTGGGAGGCAATGGAGAGGGTGGTTATGGGGCAGGAATGAGTGGTAGGGGTTAGAGTGTTGGAGATGGGGCAGGGAACAATGGCGCAGGAGAGGGGAGGGGGGTTATGGGGCAGGGATAAGAGGTGGGGGTTATAGGGTAGGAGATGGGGCAGGAGGCAATGGGAAGGGAGTTATGGGGCAGGAACAAGAGGTGGGGGTTATAGGGTAGGAGATGGGAGCAGGGAGCGATGGGGCAGGAGGGGGAGGGGGTATGAGGCAGGGATAAGAGGTGGGGGTTCTGATGTAGAAGATAGGGCAGGAGATGAGACTGGGGGATTATGGGGTGGAGGTTGGGGGCAGGGGCTGACGGACTGTTGATGGGACCAAAGACAGGGCACAGGCGTGTTATGAGGCTGGAGATGGGGGGCAGGAGATGAGGGCTAGGGGCTTTTAGGACCGGAGATAGGTGGCGGGGGGGTTATGAGGCAGAAGATGGGGGCAGGAGGAGGAGAGAATGTTTCTAGTCACATGGGGAAGGGGAAAGCTTCAGAAGACCAGTTACGTAGTGCTCCTGAGTCGTAATCCCAGCTCTGCTTTCTGAGGGTCGGGGCCCTGCTTAGCACCCACTCCTTCCCTGGCTGCCCATCACAGTGGTTCTAAATCCCTCCTCTCCTGATCTAGGCTGGCTCCCATTCCCACTTCCCCTGCTGTGCTGTGCGGGACACCCCCCTGGCCCCTCACTCTGCTATCCTGCCTCCTAGAGTGCCCTGTACCTGCGGCAAAGCAAACTCTCCTGCCCCCTGGCCAATTGTGCAAGGCTTGACCCCGGCGGGGAGAAACCAAACCAGCCAGGCAGGTAGTGGGGCCTTCAACCCGAGGCCGGGAGAGACACAACCTCC
>NW_020700725.1:0-1294 GCF_002925995.2 Terrapene triunguis | reverse complement strand
GGGGATGGGGAGAGGGGAGTTATGGGGCAGGGATGAGAGGTGGGGGTTATAGGGTAGGAGATGGGGAGAGGGGAGTTATGGGGCAGGGATAAGAGGTGGGGGTTATAGGGTAGGAGATGGGGTCAGGAGGTGATGGGGAGGGGGGTTATAGGATAGGAGATGGGGTTGGGAGGCAATGAGGAGGGGGGTTATGGGGCAGGGATGAGAGGGGAGTTATAGGATAGGAGATGGGGTTGGGAGGTGATGGGGAGTGGGGTTATGGGACAGGAATGAGTGGTAGGGGTTAGAGTGTTGGAGATGGGGCAGGGAACAATGGCGCAGGACAGGGGAGGGGGTTATGGGGCAGGGATAAGAGGTGGGGGTTATAGGGTAGGAGATGGGGTCAGGAGGTGATGGGGAGGGGGGTTATAGGATAGGAGATGGGGTTGGGAGGCAATGAGGAGGGGGGTTATGGGGCAGGGATGAGAGGGGGGGTATAGGGCAGGGGAGGGGGGGGGGGGGAGAAGGGGGGAGGGGAGGGGAGGGGATTATGGGGCAGGGATAAGAGGTGGGTGTTATAGGGCAGGAGATGGGGCAGGAGACGATGGGAGGGGAGTTATGGGGCAGGAACAAGAGGTGGGGGTTATAGGGTAGGAGATGGGAGCAGGGAGCGATGGGGCAGGAGGGGGAGGGGGTATGAGGCAGGGATAAGAGGTGGGGGTTCTGATGTAGAAGATAGGGCAGGAGATGAGACTGGGGGATTATGGGGTGGAGGTTGGGGGCAGGGGCTGACGGACTGTTGATGGGACCGAAGGCATGTTATGAGGCTGGAGATGGGGGGCAGGAGGTGAGGGGTAGGGGCTTTTAGGACCGGAGATAGGAGGCGGGGGGCGGGGGGATTATGAGGCAGAAGATGGGGGCGGGAGGAGGAGAGAATGTTTCTGGTCACATGGGGAAGGGGAAAGCTTCAGAAGACCAGTTACCTAGTGCTCCTGAGTCGTAATCCCAGCTCTGCTTTCTGAGTGTCAGGGCCCTGCTTAGCACCCACTCCTTCCCTGGCTGCCCATCACAGTGGTTCTAAATCCCTCCTCTCCTGATCTAGGCTGGCTCCCATTCCCACCTCCCCTGCTGTGCGGGACACCCCCCTGGCCCCTCACTCTGCTATCCTGCCTCCTAGAGTGCCCTGTACCTGCGGCAAAGCAAACTCTCCTGCCCCCTGGCCAATTGTGCAAGGCTTGACCCCGGCGGGGAGAAACCAAACCAGCCAAGCAGGTAGTGGGGCCTTCAACCCGAGGCCGGGAGAGACACAACCTCC
>NW_020700724.1:0-1334 GCF_002925995.2 Terrapene triunguis | reverse complement strand
CACACACACACACACACACACACACACACACACACACACACACACACGATATAGATATAGTATGTGTTTGTATTATATATATATATTATAATGTTTTGAAAGGCATGTTAGAGGAAGAACCTCTTTATGAACCAAGATTTGCATTGTAAAGAAAACAGGTATAATAGGCACGTGTTAAGGTCTTTTGAATTAGACATGGATGGTAACAATTGCTCAAAGTACCCAAATATTAACTGTTATGTTCTGATGTGATATTCAAACACTTTTTCAATACCACTTATAAAACTGCTTGTTTTATGCTCCAGAAAGAGTTAATCCAAGAGGGATTCCCTTGTAATATAGTCCTCCGTAATACACGATCACAGATGAAGGAAGAAAGTGTGCCACTAAGGGTATGTCTATACTACCCACCGGATCGGCGGGTAGTGTTCGATGTATTGGGGATCGATTTATTGTGTCTCGTCTAGACGCGATAAATCAATCCCCGAATCAACACCTGTACTCCACCTTGGCAGGAGGAGTAAGCAGAGTCGACGGGGGAGCTGCAGCGGTCGACTCGCTGCCGTGAGGACGGCCAGGTAAGTCAAACTATTCGCGTAACTGAAGTTGAAGTATCTTAGTTTGAACCCCCACAGTGTAGCCCATGCCTAAGTAACAGTGACCTTAATATAATTAAGCTTGACCACTTCCTTGCGGAAGGGAATCTTATCAAGAGTTAGTACTCTCACACTATGCCTCAAGAAAGGGGACTTCCCCTCCACCAAAAACCCCAACTATACTAGATAGAAGTCATCTAGGTTTGGAAGTGAAATCCTGAGACCTGTTATACAGACTGCTTTGAACAAACGTGACGTGGGCACACACTCTGAATCCAATAAGCAAGAAACAAGTGTGGGTGTTTTAATAGCAATAAGGAACAAGCAGGAATCAAAGTGTGTGTGAGGAGTGGAAATAATTGGTGCTACTCTCCCAAACCTTTCCCACATGCCTTCTTCTTTTTTTTCTTTTCATAATAGGAGCAATCTTCTTCCCTGCATTGCTTTAATCTGTGTAGATCTAGCTAGTATTTGTACGATCCACAGACCTGTGAATGCTAATGTTCCCCAATAGGCTCCAGGGTCTCACCCCTTTTGCAGTCTGTAGGAGAAGATGATCTGATGGGATGCTTTCTCCCACCCCCTGGAGAAAAGGGCAGCCAATCAGAATTGCTGTATGTGGCAGGCACTGCAGATTTACAAAGTCTCACAACCATCAGAACAATTAATTGTCAGTTTAAAAAAAAAAAACAATGGCAATTACAGTGCCACTACATAGGATGATAAAATATAAGGGTT
>NW_020700723.1:0-1295 GCF_002925995.2 Terrapene triunguis | reverse complement strand
CACACACACACACACACACACACACACACACACACACACACAATATAGATATAGTATGTATTTGTATTATATATGTTTTGAAAGGCATGTTAGAGGAAGAACCTCCTTATGAACCAAGATTTGCATTGTAAAGAAAACAGGTATAATAGGCATGTGTTAAGGTCTTTTGAATTAGACATGGATGGTAACAATTGCTCAAAGTACCCAAATATTAACTGTTATGTTCTGATGTGATATTCAAACACTTTTTCAATACCACTTATAAAACTGCTTGTTTTATGCTCCAGAAAGAGTTAATCCAAGAGGGATTCCCTTGTAATATAGTCCTCCGTAATACACGATCACAGATGAAGGAAGAAAGTGTGCCACTAAGGGTATGTCTATACTACCCACCGGATTGGCGGGTAGTGTTCGATGTATCGGGGATCGATTTATTGTGTCTCGTCTAGACGCGATGAATCAACACCTGTACTCCACCTTGGCAGGAGGAGTAAGCAGAGTCGACGGGGGAGCTGCAGCGGTCGACTCGCTGCCGTGAGGACGGCCAGGTAAGTCAAACTATTCGCGTAACTGAAGTTGAAGTATCTTAGTTTGAACCCCCCCAGTGTAGCCCATGCCTAAATAACAGTGACCTTAATATAATTAAGCTTGACCACTTCCTTGGGGAAGGGAATCTTATCAAGAGTTAGTACTCTCACACTATGCCTCAAGAAAGGGGACTTCCCCTCCACCAAAAACCCCAACTATACTAGATAGAAGTCATCTAGGTTTGGAAGTGAAATCCTGAGAACTGTTATACAGACTGCTTTGAACATACGTGACGTGGGCACACACTCTGAATCCAATAAGCAAGAAACAAGTGTGGGTGTTTTAATAGCAATAAGGAACAAGCAGGAATCAGTGTGTGTGAGGAGTGGAAATAATTGGTGGTACTCTCCCAAACCTTTCCCACATGCCTTCTTTTTTTTTTTTCTTTTCATAATAGGAGCAATCTTCTTCTCTGCATTGCTTTAATCTGTGTAGATCTAGCTAGTATTTGTACAATCCACAGACCTGGGGAACATTAGCATTCACAATAGGCTCCAGGGTCTCACCCCTTTTGCAGTCTGTAGGAGAAGATCTGATGGGATGCTTTCTCCCACCCCCTGGAGAAAAGGGCAGCCAATCAGAATTGCTGTATGTGGCAGGCACTGCAGATTTACAAAGTCTCACAACCATCAGAACAATTAATTGTCAGTTTAAAAAAAAAATGGCAATTACAGTGCCACTACATAGGATGATAAAATATAAGGGTT
>NW_020700722.1:0-1436 GCF_002925995.2 Terrapene triunguis | reverse complement strand
GTGTAACTTGCACCAATTTGTTCAGTGGGCAAGGACAGTTAACATGAATTACATGTCAAGGTAGCTGAAAGGGGCAGTAGGGACAGCATTGAAGGTAAGAAAGTGGTCCCGAATCTGATCTCTGCTACACCAGTGTCGCTCGAGGGATGTCAGTGAGTTACTCCTGATTTACACTATAAGAGTAGAATCAGTCCCAGCTACTTCACTTACATCACACCTTATTCTACCAGGGCCAAATTCAGCCTCTGGTATAGGCAGACGCAACTTGGATTGATGTTAACAGAGTTGTCTCTTGATATCGGGGTTAAATATAATCCCCACTGAATACAAAATGGCCATTGCACAGCCACCAAATTGATACAAGTTACACTACTTTGCCACTTACACCCATTTTTAACCAATGTACACTGATTGCACTTAAGCTAGATTTGCATTAATGAACCTCTTGGCTACAGTGAAATTACTTACATCAGTGTAAATCAGGAGTGAGATCCAAACCAGGCTTCCAATGTGACATGTACCCCACTTTTCATATAATTTCTATGCTTGCTCTGCTGTGGATCCTGTGCTCAGTATGCTGCTATAAATCAGAATGACTCCACTGAGCTACTCGGATGTGAGTCATCCCAATTTACACTGGTGTAACTGAGCCCAGAATCTAGCCTGGAAAGCAACACTCACACGATTCTGCAAAAGCAACATCCACCACCAGGCCCCAGCCTCATGCACCCATCTGGCTGAGGAAACAGTGCCATGGAGCAGCAAAGCAGTCGGGGGAAGTGGGGGGATGAAATAATACAGATCACTGCTAGAGAAACAGTTAATACAGCCTCTAAACTCTGTACAACCCCCACCCCAAAACACAATGAGGTGCTGCATACCAAAAACTGATTCATAAAAAGTCCCCTCCTGAGGCCAGATTTCTCAGGTTGCATTCCTTCTAGGGCTTGCTTGTGTATGGTGCCTGTGTCAGGCTACGCACAAAAGGTCCATCTTGCCCAGGCATGTGCGTGTGTGCTCAGTCAGAATCGGATGAGTTCGGACCCTCGGGAACATGGGCACTGGAATGAGAGTTCCAGGACATTCTGGCCAGCAGCATAGTGAGGTAGCAGAGAGAACTAACCCTTCTCAGCAGCCTGTGCCTTTGCACTCCAATCCTTACAGCTGCTCGTGGTGGTTGGGTTACAGCAGTGTCTAGACACCTTGACCAAAATCAGGGCCACTCTACAGACACACTGAAGCCATGCCTACACTATGGGGACATTAGCAGCATAGCTATGCTGTAGTGTAGTGTGATAAAGTTCTTCCTCTACCTGGTGGGTCCCGCACTTATTGGCAGATTTTGCTAGCCTCAGAGAGTCACAGTAGCCCTCAGTTTGGCCACTTTCGTGGCTCAAATCTGCTGTTCACTCAGATAACCTCATCACTGGCCCGTA
>NW_020700721.1:0-1367 GCF_002925995.2 Terrapene triunguis | reverse complement strand
AGGGGCAGTAGGGACAGCACTGAAGGTAAGAAAGTGGTCCCGAATCTGATCTCTGCTACACCAGTGTCGCTCGAGGGATGTCAGTGAGTTACTCCTGATTTACACTATGAGAGTAGAATCAGTCCCAGCTACTTCACTTACATCACACCTTATTCTACCAGGACCAAATTCAGCCTCTGGTATAGGCAGACGCAACTTGGATTGATGTTAACAGAGTTGTCTCTTGATATCGGGATTAAATATAATCCCCACTGAATACAAAATGGCCATTGCACAGCCACCAAATTGATACAAGTTACACTACTTTGCCACTTACACCCATTTTTAACCAATGTACACTGATTGCACTTAAGCTAGATTTACATTAATGAACCTCTTGGCTACAGTGAAATTACTTACATCAGTGTAAATCAGGAGTGAGATCCAAACCAGGCTTCCAATGTGACATGTACCCCACGTTTTATATAATCTCTATGCTTGCTCTGCTGTGGATCCTGTGCTCAGTATGCTGCTATAAATCAGAATGACTTCACTGAGCTACTTGGATGTGAGTCATCCCAATTTACACTGGTGTAACTGAGCCCAGAATCTAGCCTGGAAAGCAACACTCACACGATTCTGCAAAAGCAACATCCACCACCAGGCCCCAGCCTCATGCACCCATCTGGCTGAGGAAACAGTGCCATGGAGCAGCAAAGCAGTCGGGGAAAGCGGGGGGATGAAATAATACAGATCACTGCTAGAGAAACAGGTAATACAGCCTCTAAACTCTGTACAACCCCCACCCCAAAACACAATGAGGTGCTGCATACCAAAAACTGATTCATAAAAAGTCCCCTCCTGAGGCCAGATTTCTCAGGTTGCATTCCTTCTAGGGCTTGCTTGTGTACGGTGCCTGTGTCAGGCTTCGCACAAAAGGTCCATCTTGCCCAGGCATGTGCGTGCGTGCTCCGTCAGAATCGGATGAGTTCGGACCCTCGGGAACGTGGGCACTGGAATGAGAGTTCCAGGACATTCTGGCCAGCAGCATAGTGAGGTACCAGAGAGAACTAACCCTTCTCAACAGCCTGTGCCTTTGCACTCCAATCCTTACAGCTGCTCGTGGTGGTTGGGTTACAGCAGTGTCTAGACCCCTTGACCAAAATCAGGGCCACTCTACAGACACACTGAGGCCATGCCTACACTATGGGGACATTAGCAGCATAGCTATGCTGTAGTGTAGTGTGATAAAGTTCCTCCTCTACCTGGTGGGTCCCGCGCTTATTGGCAGATTTTGCTAGCCTCAGAGAGTCACAGTAGCCCTCAATTTGGCCACTTTCATGGCTCAAATCTGCTGTTCACTCAGATAACCTCATCACTGGCCCGTA
>NW_020700720.1:0-7141 GCF_002925995.2 Terrapene triunguis | reverse complement strand
GGAGAGCTGTGGGGAAGTGGCCCAGGGAAGTGTAGCAGCTCTGGCAATGAAATGTCGGCTGCCAACAGCTGCTGCCACTAGGGTCCCTGGGCCAGAACCTAGAGTAGAGGGCAGGCCAGGGTTCCCCCCAACCCGCCACTACAGAAACACCTCTTGGGAGGGGAAGACAGGCCCCTGTCAGGACAAGAGGCTAAATTGTTCTTGAATAAGCCTGTAGGGACAACAGAGACTGTGGGAGTTCTCTCACCAACCTCCTTGCTGGCTTATGATGAAAAGGGCTCAGTAGACTGTAACCCTAGCCCTAGAGAGAGAAGGGCTACATGGAGGGTTGTAGGGAGCCTCTGAGGCTAGCATAAACCGCCTGGAAGTGCGGGACCCACAGGGACAAGGTCGGAGCTCTGCCACAATACATATATATATAAAGGAGTAGAACTTACAGTAGATTCAATCAGCATTCTCATTAGTAATCTGTTCTTTTGATAAGATGTCATGAAAGGTCTTGAATATCTTATATTGGAAGATGTGGAAAGCATGAATGAGTATGCTCTTATATCTCTTCTATGTGTACTTAGCTGATTAAGAGATTGCATTTACTGTGATTGTAAATTTTAAATGCTTTCCTATGTCATGCATGGGTCTTGTATAGTGCAGATTATGATGACATTATAGGCTGTAAGAAGCACACTTCATTCATGTAATCTATTTGAAGAACTATGAATGATTCTAGTGACACCATATGACAAGTAGGTCCATTTCTAGGGTCTTTATTTTCCAAGTTTAGATTGCCTTGCAAAAGTTTCTTTACTATTGTATGATTCTCCCTACATAGTGCTTGTGGATTACTGGACTTTTTGGTGATGGTGGTGGTTGTTTCTATTACAGTAGTGTCAAGAGGCCCAAAAGACATCAAATCCCATTGTGTACAAAAAGAGAAAGTTACAGTTCTTGCCCCTCAAAAGCTGCACTGGTCTAATTTAAATGACCGTAGTTAAATCAGCACAACTTTGTGTGTGTACTTGTATACTGGTTTAGAAATGGTTATATCTGTATATCTTGTGCCTATAAATGTACAGAAACAAGCTAAATCAATGTAAGCCAGGTTTAAACACAAACAGTGGTTTAACAAAAATTGGTTTTAAAAAATCATACTTTTATTTACATTTCTCTGTAGATGAAGACTAAATAAACAAAACAAGACAAAGCAAAATGGGCAGGACAGGTTTAGAAAGATGAACTGAGAATTTAGAAAGGTGTTTTGATTCTGCAGCTGTGACTTTAGAAAGAGATTGCATGAGATTTTTCATTTAAAAAAAGCTTCAAGCCCTGAAGGTTTTAGAGAAAACCTTGAAAATGAGAAGCAAGTGTAGTGCGATGTCTCAGGAAGCAGAAGGCAAATTAAAAACTGCCCAAAGAACCACAATTAGATAATTAGTTTAAAAAGTGGGAGGTGTTTTTTTTTTTTTTAATCTCATGATTCTTGGTGACCTTGACTCGTGTTTTGAAAGCTTGAGACTGGCAATACCAAAATAGTTTATTTTTGTCTATACCCCAAAAGTCTGTTTAATCCAATGTTTTTCTTCTAAGTCAGTGTTCAGTATGAGCAGCATTAAAATTGATCAGTAAATGTTTTGATTCATTTTAGTTTCATATCTTGTCATATGACTAGATTTTAGTCAGGAGCAATATTACCTACAGAGCAAACTATTTATTCACAGTAAACATGCAGCAGATGGTACATGGGGATTGGTGAATTTTAAAAAGTTAGCGGTTCTGCTGGGATACATGTATTAAATACCTGAAACCTTGGTTGCTTATCAAAAAGCTTATTCACACTTGTCAAGGTTCCTCAAATGACCTTTTGGCCAATTGAACCTTTTCTTTATTTCACTTGTCCCCCAGGCTTTTAGCTCAATATACCCTAACATAAGTAGTCCCTGATATTCCATATTTTCCCCCAGCTACGTTCAGGACCCCCCATAAATCATCTTGTAAGGGCCAAGTCACTTTGGCCCTACACATGTTCCTCACACATTTCCCTCATTCCCTTTGATTCTCTGCCGCTTAATACTTCCTTTTCTTTTGGCTTATCCACACCAAAATTTTTGATTGTGCTGTAACTCTGGCTATCTGACTACCGAGTAACTAACACAATGGTAAATTCTAGTGCTGGACACTCAAATGTTTGTAATTACTAAAAGAGACACTCATAAACAGCCCTGGCGGAGTTCACCCTAGAGATCTGTGTAGGGTACACCACAATCAGGAACCAATATATGTCTCTAGGGATGAATGTTTGTGACATGTATCAGACATAATTTACGATTTCATGTTAGTCCACTGGGGTCAATTGACTATCAGTTAGCTTGAGTTACAACATGCAAAACAAACTCATACAATGCAAACAACAAAAACTCATGTATAGATACTCTGTTTCTTGCTAAAGCTGCAGGACCTACATGAAAACATTATCTAGCTACACTTGAAAATGGAATAAAAAGTCAATTCGGAGACAGTCCTGTTTGTCTGTTTATATTTTTCTTACTACTTCATAGGGTCTAATTAGCAAAATCTTACTTTCTTTTGTTCAACAAAAACAGATATAATTTCTTCAGAAACAAAAATTGGAAATTCTAGAAAGCGTGTATATATAAGCACATAACAAATGACTCCACTCATTAATTGACATGTTATATATTTTCCATATTTAATCATTGTCAGGCAATGTATTATGCCAATAAATGGATTATGGTTGGAAAGAATGGTTTACATTTAAATGGAATGCTACTCAAGTGTATTTCTTATATTTTCATTTTTAAAAGTTTAGGAGTGGAGAATGGAACGTTACGTTGTTTGAGCTCACTTGGGCTTCCTGCATTGAGAGGCTGCATTTAGTTGAAATAAGTGTCTTCCTCTTTTTATTTTCTTAATTTGACCGGCTTATATGTGACATTAAGTAGCTTGCGCAATATGAAACTTCTGGTTTAATGATGCCACTTTCCAAAAATGACCTTTAAACTGTATCCTTGAAAAAGACGGGTGGATTTGTAGTTTCAAACTTAAGAATCTTGAGATCTTTTTCTGAACTGTCTGGAAACATCAGTAAATTATAATTGCTAAGGAACTGGATTTTGATCCCAATTAAATCAGTGATAAAACTCCAGATTTCACAGTAATTAAAATGTTAAATAAGATTGGTCCCAAGACTGATCCTGAGGAACTTCACTCATAGCCTCCCTCCAGCCTGACAGTTCACCTTTCAGAATGTCCCTGTTGTAGTCTCCCCTTTAACAAGTTCCTCATCCACCTTTCAATTCTCATATTAATCCCCATCTTCTCCAATTTAATGAGTAATTTCCCATGTAGAACTGTATCAAATGCCTTACTGAAATCCAGGTAGATTAGATGTACTGAATTTTCTTTGTTTAAAAAAATTAGTTATCTCCTCAAAGAAAGAGATCAGGTTGGTCTGGCATGATCTGCCTTTTGTAAAACCATGTTGTATTTTATTACAATTACCATTCACCTCTATGTCCTTAGTTACTTTCCCTTTCAAAATTTATTCCAGTTGAGGTCAAATTAACAGGCCTATAGTTTCCTGGATCACTTCCCCCCCCCTTAAAAATAAGAACTATATTAGCAGTTCTCCAGTCATAGGGTACGACCCCTGAGTTTACAGATTCAATAAAAATCCTTGCTATTGTGACCATTCCTTTAATATAATCCATGCCTCCTGATTTAGTCCCATTAAACTGTTTGAGTTTGACTTCTACCTTGGATGTGGTAATTTCTATATCCTCGTTGCCATTAGCCACCCTGCCACTACCCCTAAGCTCTTCATTAGACTCATTAAAACCTGAGGCAAAGTATTGTTTAGGTGTTAGATCACGCTTATACTATCTTTAATCTCCACCCCATCCTCAATGCTTAGTGGTCACACTTCTTTTCTTTTTATTCATATGGCTATAGAGGCTTTTACTACTAGTTTTAATTCCCTTTCCAAGGTCCAACTCTGCTTGTTTTTTGTCAGGTCTGACTTTATCCCTGCACTTTCTGACCTCCAAGAGGTAACTTTCCTTGCTGATCCTTTCCTTATAGGCTTTCTGCTTTCTCTTAATAACCTGTTTGAGATGCTTGATCATCCAGCTTGGTCTGCTACCCTTCCCTACAATTTTTTTTCCTTGCTTGGGATGCAGGCTTCAGATAGCTTCTGCAACTTTCACTTAAAGTAATTCCAAGCCTCCTCCACATTCAGATCCTTGAGTTCTTCAGTACAGTCCACGTCCCTAACTAATTCCCTTATTTTTTTAAAGTTAGCTCTTTTGAGATCTTGTTGCAAATCTATTTTTGTTTGTTCTTCCATTTAGTTTAAATTGAATTAGCTCATGATGACTTGAACCAAGGTTTTCCTCTAAAACCAGTTCTTCTATGAGGTCCTCACTACTCACGATACCAAATCTAAAATGGCATCACATCTTGTTGGTTCAGCAACTATTTGGTGAAGAAATTTGTCATCTATCAGAAAAAATCTGGTCCCTACTATGATTAGTAACACTTGACCTCCAATCTATATCTGGGAAGTTAGTTTCCCATAATCACACAATTCCATTAAAGAGGTCTTGATCCATATCCAGAGTGAATTCTGGTGGTCTGTAGCACACCCCAACCATTATATCAGGGGTATCTCTGGTAGCTTTCTTTCCCAAAGTGATTTTGGCCCAAACAGATTCTGTCTTATCCATTCCATTACTTCTAATTTCTTTACAGTCTACCTCATCATTAATATATAAGGCTACTCTACCACCTTTGCCTTTATTTCCGTCTTTCCTGAACAGCACATACCCTTCAATACCTTTACTGCAGTCATGACTATTATTCCACCATGTGTCTATTATCCCTATAATAGCTGGTTTCACCTCCTGCACTGATAGTTCTAGTTCCTCCATTTTGTTACCCAGGCTCCTTGCATTTGTACAAACATGTTGATTGTTGCTGTTTGGCTTTGCCCACATTCCTTGCCCGATTGGGTACAGTTATTTTACTGCCAGTATTGCCTATCTGACTGGTATCAGCACTATCCTTCCTCTTAATGTTCATTCTCCTACCTTCTGCTGTTTCTTTCACATTCCTGCATCTTTTCTTACTTGATTTTCCTCCCTCTCAATGTTAAAATCAGGCATGGAAATTACATGAGCATCTCACAACCATATCCCCTGAGTTCCTATTTTAAAGCTCTTTAAATAAGTTGTGCCAACCTCCATCCCAGAACTCTATTTCTTTCCCTACGCAGATGGAGTCCATCCCACAAGAACTTTCCACTGGCAATTAATGTGTCACAATGGTCAAACCTCTCAAAGCCCTCCTTATAGCACCTGCCTGAGCCATCTGCTGATCATCATGATCTTGTCTCGCCTTCGCTCTCCTCCTCTAGGGACAGGCAGAATCCCACTGAAGATCACCTGAGCCTTCATTTCCTTAAGCATCTTTCCCAGCCTGGCACAGTCTCCCTTGATACATTCCAGTGAGAATCTGGCTGTGTCATTTGTTCCCACATGAAGGACAATAAGTGGATTCTTTCCTGCTCTCATTAGGATCCTCTTTAGCCGTAGGTCCAGATCCCATATCTTAGGTCCCAGCAGACAGCACACCCTTCTGTTCTCCAAACCAGCTCTAGTGACAGACCTGTCTGTTCTTCTTAGCAGGGGGTTCCCAATCACATATACCTGTCTTTTCTTGGTGATGGTGTGATTCTCCATCCTTCCTTCTGTTATTTCTGGTTGCACGTCCTCTTGTCTTTTATTCACCCTTTCAAACTTCTGCAAGTCATCCTTTATCCTCCTGGGGCTTTGAGCTCTGGGTATCTCCATTGGCTCTTCTTGTCTTCTTATAGGTCTAGCTGCTCTTCTTTTCTTCTTTGCCCTCCCTCCTTCAGTTACAGCCTGCTGTACCCCTTCTTCATTTTCCAACTCAGGAAACCTGTTCATGAACTGTATTTCTCCTTCACTATCTGGTCTTTTCCTCTGCCTCATTCTCATAATCACATGCTTCCACTGACTGTTTCCTCATCCAGCAGCCTCCCCTTGGAGTTCTTCAGTCCAGCTTTCACCTGCAAGTCTAGACTTGTCCCTTCAGCCTCCGCCTGCCTTTGCTCTATCATCTGCTTGAATCCCCTTTGAAACTCAGCCATAGTTTACACCTACATCTCCAAGACTTGGAGGTTTAGCAGGTGGCACTTCATACAAACAATGTTCTTTTCAAGTACCCATTCTAGGATCATGTACATCATGCAGTTTCAACATCTGGTCATCTTTATTGTCTCTTCCATTTCTTGGGTCACTACTACTGCTGCCTCTGTATCTGTCGTAGTCTTCCAGCCTAAACTCCTGTCACGGAAAAAGAAACCAAACAAAAGCCAAAAAGAAAACATCCAAAAATCCAAAACAAAACCAAAACACCACACACTCCTTCCCCACACGACTTTTCAAACTCCCCTGTTCACAGCTCTGTTTGCTGGCTCCTGTGCTGCTGGCTAACCGTTTGTCTGTCTTTATAGGCCCCCTAATTAGGGAAGCTGTGCCTGCTAATCAGGGCTCTCCTCTCACACTGCACTGCCCCCTATAAGCCTTCACAAACTGAACAAAGGGAAAGAAAACCATACAAAACAGAAAAAAACACACAGATCATCCACAGAAAGATCCCTCACTGCCCCTAAAGACCAGTCTCCTCCCTTCTCCTCCAACAGAACTCCCACTCAAACTCCCCTGCTTACGGATCTATTTGCTGACTCCTGGGGAGGAGCGAGGATGCGGTGTGCTCAGGGGAGCGGGCGAAACTGGGCGGGAAGGGGAGGAGCAGGGGTAGGAAGAGGCGGAGCAGGGATGGGGCCTTGGAGAAAGGGGTGGAGTGGGGGCGGGGCCTGGGACAGAGCTGGGGGTCATTTGAAAAGTTGGAGCCTGTGAAGACAATTGTGGTCAGACTAGAAAATAATCTGACAGAAGCAAAGAGAGATGAAAAGCCATGCAAATGGAATCAGAATGAGCGACAGGATAAATTAGAATATTTATTTTAATTGAGTGAAACTAGTGGAGCAAAAGATTTTTTTCTTCCATTATGTTATTCAGTTTCTTCATTCTTTTACTTTTAT
>NW_020700719.1:0-6035 GCF_002925995.2 Terrapene triunguis | reverse complement strand
GCTTAGAAGTTTTCATGCAGGCCCCTACATTTGTACCCTAAAGTTCAAAGTGGGGATACAGCCTTGACATGGTGGCACAGCGGTGGAGATTGTTTTAAACCCAAAAGCCAGTAAGAGATTTTTTTTTTCCTTCTAGCTGCTTGGAAAGCAGAGCTGAAGGTAGATGCATATCTTATCTCTCCTTGCCTGAAGGCAGAGGTGTTAAGTTTTTTTTAACGAGGGCCTTTGTTAAGAGAAGGATTCAAAGCGAGCAAACTTGACTGGTAAAGGCAATTTACAAGCTGAATTGTTTTTTTTTCTTTTTACATCCTCGTGAGTAGCTTGTTAGAAAGTCTCTGTTAACTCAGCAGCAGCCAGAGCTAAGTACATCCCAGTTTCAGTCAACTGCAGAGGGTGTGACCCAGCACAAGAAAACAGGAAAATGACTACCAAAGAAGTAGCTAACAAAATAGAACTGGCCAGACTAGAAGCAGAAGAAAATGAGAAAAAACATCAGAGACTGCTTCAAATTAAAAAACTCGAGAAAGAAGCTGAAGAGGAGGCCCATAAAAGAGAAGAAAAAGCCAAAGAGGAGGCCTATGAAAGAGAAGAGAAAGCCAAAGAGGAGGCCCACAAGCGAGAGATGGAGCTGGAAAAAAACAAAGAGGAGGCAAGAGAAAAAGAAAGGAAGCATGAACTGGAAGTAGCAAGTGCTAAGCAGGATGCACCAGACCATCCTAGCAACTCCTCTCCAGGTACCACTTCCCATCCCAGGAAATTCCCCACCTACAAGGCAGGCGATGATGCTGAGGCCTTCTTAGAAAATTTTGAAAGGGCCTGCCTTGGATACAGCATCACTCCAGACCAGTACATGGTAGAGCTGAGGCCGCAGCTCAGTGGACCCTTAGCAAAGGTGGCGGCTGAAATGCCTAAGGAACACATGAACAGTTATGAACTTTTTAAAAACAAGGCCAGAATCAGAATGGGGCTAACACCTGAGCATGCCCGTCGGCGGTTCAGAGCCCTAAGGTGGAAACCAGATGTGTCATTTACCCGGCATGCCTACCACATTGACAAAAATTGTGATGCCTGGGTATCAGGAGCAAATGTTAAATCTCTGGAAGATCTGCTTTCCCTAGTAAAAATGGAGCAGTTTTTAGAGGGTGTTCCTGAGGAAATAGAAAGGTACATCCTAGATGGGAAGCCCAAAACTGTAACCGAGGCGGGGGAGATTGGAGCCAAATGGGTGGAGGTGACAGAAAAGAAAAAAGCTAGTAGCAGTTGGAGCGAATATCAGAAGGGGCAAGCCGAAACAAAACCTTACCACCGGGGACAACCCAAGGCCCCACCCACATCCCAAGGGAAACCCCAGACGCCTTCTCACCCCACCACACCAGTCTCCATCAACCAACATCGCCCCGGTGATACCTTAGCAGGGCGATGTTTTAAATGTAATGAACTGGGACATATAAAGGCTCACTGCCCCAAGAACCCCAACCGATTACAGTTCATTACACCACAATCACACCAAAGATCCCCAGACCCAGATGCCTCTCTCATACCCTCGGAGCGAAGGGAAACCTTGAGAGTGGGCGGAAAGAAGGTTATCGCTTGGAGGGACACTGGGGCACAAGTATCAACTATCCACCAATCCCTAGTGGACCCCAAACTCATCAACCCGGAGGCTCCAGTGACAATTCAAACCTTCGTGTCACAGTCTGTAACCTTGCCTACAGCCAAGTTGCATGTCCAGTACAAGGGCTGGTCAGGAATGTGGACTTTTGCAGTCTATGACAATTATCCCATCCCCATGCTGCTGGGGGAAGACTTGGCCAACCATGTGAAGCTAGCCAAGAGGGTGGGAATAGTCACCCGCAGCCAGGCTAAGCAAGCTTTCACCCCCATCCCTGTTCCTGAGCCGTCCACCAGGGCTCCGTCTGTGTTACCGGAGACCCAAAGACAGGTGGTGGAACCGGATCCCCTGCCAACGACTGCAACAGCCGTAGTGGATCCAATCCCAGAGACCCAGCCAAAGCCAGTCCCAGAACCGGAACTGGCAACGCAACCAGCACCAGAACCATTGCCAGCACTGAGTCCAGCGCTTGCAAACCCGTCTACAACTCCAATGCCAGAGGGCACCAGCGAGCCTGAACTGGCGGAAGCAGCAGATAACCCTACCCAAGAGGCTCAGCCAGAGCCTGAAATACCACATAGTGCACCAGCGGACAGCGGTTCACAGTCAATGGAAACAGTCCCAGCACCTGCATCGCTTCCAGAGGGACCAAGCCCCAGTCCACAGTCCAAGGAGGAACTGATGTCTCCAGCATCAAGGGAACAGTTCCAGGCCGAGCAGGAAGCAGATGACAGCCTTCAGAAAGGCTGGCGCGGAGCACCCCACCGCCTCTCAGCTCTTCTAACCGATCCCGGTTTGTTGTAGAACAAGGACTTTTATACAAGGAGACTCTTTCTGGTGGGCACCAGGAAGACTGGCATCCTCAAAGACAGTTGGTAGTTCCCACTAAGTATCGGGTAAAGCTCTTGAGCTTAGCCCATGATCATCCCAGTGACCATTCTGGGGTGAACAGAACCAAAGACCGGTTAGGGAAGTCCTTCCACTGGGAGGGAATGGGCAAGGACGTTGCTAATTATGTCCGGTCTTGTGAGGTGTGCCAACGAGTGGGAAAGCCCCAAGACCAGGTTAAAGCCCCTCTCCAGCCACTACCCATAATTGAGGTCCCATTTCAGCGAGTAGCTGTGGATATTCTGGGTCCTTTCCCAAAGAAGACACCCAGAGGAAAGCAGTACGTACTGACTTTCATGGATTTTGCTACCCGATGGCCGGAAGCTGTACCCTTAAGCAACACCAGGGCTAAAAGTGTGTGCCAGGCATTAGCAGACATTTTTGCCAGGGTAGGGTGGCCCTCCGACATCCTTACAGATTCGGGAACTAATTTCCTGGCAGGGAACATGAAAAACCTGTGGGAAGCTCATGGGGTGAATCACTTGGTTGCCACCCCTCATCACCATCAAACCAATGGTCTGGTGGAGAGGTTTAATGGAACTTTGGGGGCCATGATACGTAAATTCATAAATGAACACTCCAATGATTGGGACCTAGTGTTGCAGCAGTTGCTTTTTGCCTACAGGGCTGTACCACAGCCCAGTTTAGGGTTTTCACCATTTAAACTTGTGTATGGCCGCAAGGTTAAGGGGCCATTACAGTTGGTGAAGCAGCAATGGGAGGGGTTTACGCCTTCTCCAGGAACTAACATTCTAGACTTTGTAAGCAACCTACAAAGCACCCTCCGACACTCTTTAGCCCTTGCTAAAGAAAACCTAAAGGATGCTCAGGAAGAGCAAAAGGCCTGGTATGATAAACATTCCAAAGAACGGTCCTTCAAAGGAGGAGACCAAGTCATGGTATTAAAGGCGCTCCAGGCCCATAAAATGGAAGCGTCGTGGGAAGGACCATTCACGGTCCAGGAGCGCCTAGGAGCTGTTAACTATCTCATAGCCTCCCCCACCTCCAACATAAAGCCTAAGGTATACCATGTCAATTCTCTTAAGCCCTTTTATTCCAGAGAATTAAACGTTTGCCAGTTTACAGCCCAGGAAACAGATGACGCGGAGTAGCCTGCAGGTGTCTACTACGAAGGAAAAAGGAATGGTGGCGTGGAAGAGGTGAACCTCTCCACGACCCTGGGACGTCTGCAGCGACAGCAGATCAAGGAGCTGTGCACAAGCTTTGCACCGATTTTCTCAGCCACTCCAGGACGGACCGAACGGGCATACCACTCCATTGACACAGGTAATGCTCACCCAATTAGAACCCCACCCTACCGGGAGTCACCTCATGCCCAAGCTGCTATACAAAGGGAGATCCAGGACATGCTACAGATGGGTATAATCCGCCCCTCTAGCAGTGCATGGGCATCTCCAGTGGTTCTAGTTCCCAAACCAGATGGGGAAATACGCTTTTGCGTGGACTACCGTAAGCTAAATGCTGTAACTCGTCCTGACAACTATCCAATGCCACGCACAGATGAGCTATTGGAGAAATTGGGACATGCCCAATTCATCTCTACTTTAGACTTAACCAAAGGGTACTGGCAAGTACCACTAGATGAACCCGCTAAAGAAAGGTCCGCCTTCGTCACCCAGGCAGGGGTGTATGAATTCAATGTACTCCCTTTCGGGTTGCGAAATGCACCCGCCACCTTCCAAAGACTGGTAGATGGTCTCTTAGCGGGATTGGGAGAATCTGCAGTTGCCTACCTCGATGATGTGGCCATTTTTTTCTGATTCATGGACAGAACACCTAGAGCACCTGGAAAAAGTCTTCGAGCGCATCCGGCAGGCAGGTCTAACTGTTAAGGCTAAAAAGTGTCAAATAGGCCAAAATAGGATGACTTACTTGGGGCACCAGGTGGGTCGAGGAACTATAAATCCCCTACAGGCCAAAGTGGATGCTATCCAAAAGTGGCCGGTTCCAAAGTCAAAGAAACAGGTCCAATCCTTCTTAGGCTTGGCCGGATATTATAGGCGATTTGTACCACACTACAGCCAAATCGCCGCCCCGCTGACAGACCTAACCAGAAAGAAACAGCCAAATGCAGTTCAGTGGACTGATGAGTGTCAAAAGACCTTTAACCAGCTTAAGGCAACACTCATGTCTGACCCTGTGCTAAGGGCCCCAGACTTTGACAAACCGTTCCTAGTAACCACAGATGCATCCGAGCGAGGCGTGGGAGCAGTTTTAATGCAGGAAGGACCGGATAAAGAATTCCATCCTGTCGTGTTTCTCAGCAAGAAACTGTCTGAGAGGGAAAGCCACTGGTCAATCAGCGAAAAGGAATGCTACGCCATTGTGTACGCACTGGAAAAGCTACGCCCATATGTTTGGGGACGGCGTTTCCAACTACAAACAGACCATGCTGCGCTACAGTGGCTTCATACCGCCAAGGGAAATAACAAAAAACTTCTTCGGTGGAGTTTAGCTCTCCAAGATTTTGATTTTGAAATACAACACATTTCGGGAGCTTCTAACAAAGTGGCTGATGCACTCTCCCGGGAAAGTTTCCCAGAGTTAACTGGTTAACAATTGTTCTTGGAATGAAACATATTGTTAGTGTTTATATAATCAGTAGTATGTCTAAAGGTACATGTGTCTTATTAACTCTGTTTTCTCCTAGAACTCCAGGAAGAAATCACAGCCAGTGTGGAACCGAACGTCCAACACTATCTGTGATTTGGGGGGCGTGTCATAACTATAAAGGGAAGGGTAACCGCTCTCCTGTGTACAGTACTAAAATCCCTCCTGGCCAGAGACTCCAAAATCCTTTTACCTGTAAAGGGTTAAGAAGCTCGGGTAACCTGGCTGACACCTGACCCAAAGGACCAATAAGGGGACAAGATACTTTCAAATCTTGGAGGGGGGGAAAGGCTTTTGTGTGTGCTCTTTGTTTAAGGTTGTTGTTCGCTCTTGGGACTGAGAGGGACCAGACATCAACCCAGGTTCTCCCCATCTTTCTAAACAAGTCTCTCTTATTTCAAACTTGTAAGTAAAAAAGCCAGGCAAGGCGTCTTAGTTTTACTTTGTTTTCTCAACTTGTAAATGTACCTTTTACTAGAGTGTTTATCTTTGTTTGCTGTACTTTGAACCTAAAACAGAGGGGGGTCCTCTGTGCTCTTTAAGTTTGATTACCCTGTAAAGTTATTTTCCATACTGATTTTACAGAGATGATTTTTACCTTTTTCTTTAATTAAAAGCCTTCTTTTTAAGAACCAGATTGATTTCTCCTTGTTTTAAGATCCAAGGGGGTTTGGATCTGTATTCACCAGGAGTTGGTGAAAGGAAGGAGGGGGGAAGGGTCAATTTCTCCTTGTTTAAGATCCAAGAAGTTTGGATCTGTATTCACCAGGGAATTGGTGAGAGGTTTCTCAAGGCTTCCCAGGGAGGGAATCCATTGGGAATGGTGGCAGCGGGACCAGAGCTAAGCTGGTAGTTAAGCTTAGAAGTTTTCATGCAGGCCCCTACATTTGTACCCTAAAGTTCA
>NW_020700718.1:0-5758 GCF_002925995.2 Terrapene triunguis | reverse complement strand
TTCACCACCAGATGTCAGGGTAGAGCTCATCCTGACTCTGCTTACATCCTCCCCCCAGCCGAGAATTTGTCGTCCCGACAAATCACACTCCCTATTATACCAACTCACTGGTTCCCTCCAAAGGGCCTCAGATAGCCCACTTTAGCTTCCACAAGCCTGTGTGCTAAACATATTGGTTCCTCACTAGTCACCCCAGGTGCATCATAAGTCAACCGTTTTACTGGTCTTATTACCCTGTCTCGTCTATTGAGACTCTCTGTTACCGTGGTAGAGTGGACAGCCTCTTGAACGACAGATGGGGAGGTTTCCTTTGAGGGCCCCTCGGCTACTGGCATAGGCTCCTGCAGTTCTAGTTCTAACAGTGGAGGGTCCAAGGTGCCCAGGACATCCTCCACCTGTATGTCTCCACTGTCCAATAACCTGTGTGTGTCATCACATGGGGGTCCCACCAGTGGCCCAGGGGTTTCAGGAATGGGCCTAAATACTTCTGCCATGGGGTTTAGGGCGGAAGAGGAGGAGCTCTCTTTTGATGCTGATCGAGACTGAAATCTTGTCTCCATCCCAGGATACACCATGGTTGTGTCTTCCTCCTCAGACTCACTCTCGCATGTGCTGCATAGGGGTAGGTTAGCTGCAGGGGGCTGGCTGTCCACGTTGGAGGGCAGCTTTGGTCCAGCACCTTCGTTCCGCCCGGTTGCCCTGTTGTGGCCCATCTCATACGGGGTGTCTACCAATTCCCCCACAGGGAGCAAAAGGTTTCTATGCACTGTCTTTGTCTGCCCTGGACCATCTTCAGGTTTGATCTTGTAGACCGGCAGGTCTCCCAGCTTTTCCATCACCAAGTAAGGTATTGCCTTCCATCTGTCAGCTATCTTGTGTTTGCCAGTAATACCCAAATTTCGCAGCAGGACTCTGTCCCCCGGCTGGAGTTCTTGCAGACGTACCCTAGCATCATATCGATGTTTGTTCCGGTCTGCATTCTTCCGAGCCGCAGATGTAGCTAAATGATAAGCATCCCGCAGCTTTTCTCTTAGTCGGGATACATATTGCTGATGAGTTTCATAGCTATCTCCATCCTCTGATACACCAAAGCACAGGTCTATGGGTAATCTTGGTTCTCGCCCAAACATTAAGAGATATGGGGTGACTCCTGTAGCATCATTCTTTGTGGCATTGTAGGCGTGTACCAGAAATGCGACATGTTGGCTCCAGGTTGCCTTCTGCTCTGGCCGCAAAGTCCCCAACATATCTAATAGGGTTCGGTTGAACCTCTCTGGCTGTGGATCACCTTGAGGGTGATAAGGCGTTGTCCTAGACTTTTTAATTCCCGCTATCCTCAGCACCTCCTTCAGAAGGTGACTCTCAAAGTCCCGCCCCTGATCCGAGTGTATCCGGGCTGGAAATCCATAAACTGAGAAATATTTCTCCCACAGTACTCGAGCAACAGTGGTGGCCCTCTGATCACGTGTGGGATATGCCTGGGCATATCGCGTATAATGGTCAGTCACTACTAGAATGTTCCCAATATTTCTCTTGTCTACTTCTAAAGACAAGAAATCAATGCATACCAGCTCCAGAGGTTTGTTGCTGGTGATGTTCTTCAGATATGCAGCCCTCGTGGGCAGAGTTTTCCTTTGAACACATCGAGCGCAGGTCTCACATTTCCTGCGAACATCTTCAGCCATCCGAGGCCAATAGAACCTACTACGAAGAAGTTCCAGGGTCCTCTCCATCCCTAAATGTCCAAAGTCATCATGCAGGGCCCTCATGGCCAGGGCTCTGTACTCTTTTGGCAGCACTAGCTGTGCTCGCTGCTTTTGTAAAGGGTCTGTGGTCACTCGGTGTAGCACTCCCTGAATCAGTTTCAGTTTGGTCCATTCTCTCAATAGTAGTTTACCCTCCGGGTTAGGTGGGACAACCACAGCTGGGCTTCGCCCCTCCCTTTTGGCAAGTAGTGTATCACGAATGTCAATATCTTGCAGCTGGGCTTCCTGCCAGTCCGCCGCATTGAGCATGGGCAGAGGAGATTGGTCCAACGCAATATAGTTCACTGAAGCAGAAGGCACGCATTCAGGGGGCAGGCCCAAAGCTTCTGCAGCACATCCGTGAAGATTTTCATGGGACTCTGGCTCCCGGCGACTCACACTGCAAATAGCCCTCACTCCATCTGTGGGTATCACAGCAACTCCTGGTGCCTGTGGACGCCTGGACAATGCATCTGCATCTACATTGCTTCTCCCTGATCGGTATTGAATGCTGAAGTCATAGCTAGCCAAAGCGGCCACCCATCTTTGCCCTGTAGCATCCAGCTTAGCACTTGTTAGCACATAGGTCAGTGGGTTGTTGTCTGTCCACACCTGGAACTGAGCACCATATAAGTAGTCCCGAAATTTCTCAGTGATGGCCCATTTCAAGGCCAAGAACTCCAGCTTGTGGGTGGGATAGCGAGTTTCACTATCAGACAGTCCTCGGCTGGCAAAGGCTACAGGTTTACGTTTTCCTTCCAGTTCCTGGTACAGTACTGCTCCCAGACCCTCCAAACTGGCATCAGTATGCAGGATAAATGGTTTGCTTGGGTCAGCAAAGACTAGGACTGGAGCATGAGTTAGGCAAGTAATGATTTCTCGAAAAGCCCTTTCACATCTCTCATCCCACCGTGGCCCAAATGGTTCGAAGGGGCCATAGTGTCTCTGCACAGGAGGCTTTGGGGACCTCCCCTTATTCTTGGTCTTAGATTTGTTCCTGCTGGACTGGTATCCCCTGGTAAGATCATTCAGGGGTTTTACAATCGTAGCATAGTTTTTCACAAATCTGCGGTAGTAGCCACTAAACCCAAGAAAGGTCTTGAGTTCTCTGTAGTTACTTGGACATGGCCATGTAGTGAGTGCTTCTATTTTATCGGGATCAGTACTCACACCCTCTTGGGACACGATGTGACCCACATACTTCACTGAGGTCCTGCAGAACTGGCATTTGTCAATTGAAAGCTTCAAACCATAATCCTCTAACCTATCAAGCACTTTAAGAAGTCTTTCTTCATGCTCCTCCAAGGTTCTTCCAAACACAATCAGGTCATCCAAATAGACTAACACTTGCAGTAAATTCATGTCTCCCACAACTTTCTCCATAAGACGTTGAAATGTGGCAGGTGCTCCAGAAATCCCTTGGGGCATGCGTTCAAACTGATAAAACCCTAATGGGCAGATGAAGGCTGTCTTCTCCTTATCTTCTTCACCCAGAGGGATCTGGTAGTATCCACTCCGAAGATCCAACACAGAGAACCACTGGCTTCCTAGCAAACAGTCTAAGGCATCTTGGACTCGGGGCATTGTGTACTGGTCAACCACAGTACGGCGGTTGAGGGTGCGGTAGTCAATACACATCCGGATTTTCCCATTCTTTTTACGGACCACCACAATGGGTGAGGCGTATGGGCTGCGGGATTCTGTAATGATGCCATTCGCAGCCAGCTCCCGAAGATGTTGTCGCACATCTTCCATCTCGGAGAGGGCAATCCTCCTAGATCTCTCCCTGAAAGGTCGAGAGTCATGTAGTCTGATGTTGTGCTCTACTCCTTTTGCACATCCCACATCCCACTCATGCAATGAGAACACCTTGGATCTTTCACAAAGTTTCCTCCTCAGGCGATCTTTCCACTCCTCGGACAACGGTGAATCTCCAAAGTCAAACTTTGCTGGGTCTATTGTCGGAACTTGAGTCTCACACTGGGGTGTTACAATTGATTCAGGCTCGAAGAGGTCTGCTATCTTTTGTCCTTGCTTCACAACAACATCTCGACTTGTTTCATTAGCAATCAGTATAGTCACCTTTTCCTGGGCTTCAGCAGGTAGGGTTATGACTCCACTGGGGACCAGCACTCCCTCCGGGAGCTCTCCTTCAACTGGCTGCTCTACCATTGCTAATGCCCCTTTACTGCCTTTCAGCCGGGTACTCATGACAAGCACTTCCTGCTCTGTCCTTGCAGGTACTACTAAGGGGGTTGTGCCCATGTACTTCAGCGCCCCAATCGGTAGCTCAGATGTCTCCTTTTTAGCACCCTCAATCTTCCTATAGGCTTCAGCACAAAGCGTATGGATCATCAGGGTATTCAGGTACTGGTCCCCAGCCTGTCGTCTGCAGTAGTCCGCGAGCACCTTGAAGAGACTGGAGTTGGTCCCTATCAGCACAGACACCTCAGAGGTCCCTTTAGGGTCAGGGCATATTAATGCAGCTGTGTCCACCTCTTCTCTTACCCCAGCAACCTCCTCTGGGAATTCCAGGTGCACTATGACATACCCTTGGTAGGGGTATTCATCCATGCTGAGGCCACACAGACCAACGCCAGTCAGTGGCTGTATAGGCAGGTGCCTAAGCATCTGTTGGTAGAATGACTGAAATATAATAGTCACTTGAGATCCAGTGTCAAGCACGGCTTTACACTCCACCCCTTCAATCTTCACCATGACCTCTGCTCGAGGCCCTATCAGTCCTGCGGGGATCCCAGCTGGACGGTCGTTTCTGGGGGAAACTTCAACTCCTGCAGGCCTGGGTGGTCCCCGTCCCCGGACTCTCTGGCAGCTACCGGATCTCTCCCAACTGATCCTCAGCTTTCCATACACTAAGGAGGGGTTTTCTTCATTATGGCACTTGCCAGCACTGTGTCCGTCCTGACCACATCGGTAGCAGAAGAATTGTCCTTTCCCCCTTCGCCCAGGGGGGATGGTGGCTCTAAATGCTGACTTCTCCATCGCCACAGTCAGAGGCGCCTTATTCCTGGAAGTCTTAGCTCGGTCAATGGTGCTTTGCAGTTCAGCTATCCGTTCTGTCAGGACCTGCATTTGTTGGGCAAGTTCCTCTGTGGTGCTCACCATCAGTACACTGGCCATTTGCAGTGGTGTTGTGCCGGCTGGCTCCAATGTTTGGGCTTCCCAAAACTCACTGGCAGCCTGCCTTTCTTCCTCTTCTCTGACCTCCTTTATCAGCTGGGAATAACTTGGGGGATGTTCCCGTCGTTCTCTTAGCCGGAGATGGAGTAGAATCGGGTTCTGATACTGAGCTCCTCTTACAATTTGAGCCAGTCTGGTCCGATCCATCTGTTCAGCAGTCACTGCTCCCTTCATGACAGCTCTCTGAAGCAGTCTCTCCAGCCTCTGTATATAGGCTGAAATCTTCTCGCCAATTTGCTGTCGGGAATTAAGGAACTTACAGTAACTGTCTTCAGGGCCCTCTACGCTCCCAAAGGTATGATCAAGGGCCTCTAGGCAGTCCTTCACACTGACCCCAGGGTCAATGAGCTTCAGGGTGCGAATCACATCTAATGCTGGGCCACTAAGGCTCTCTATTAGACATCTTCGCTTTTCTGCTTCAGGTACGGCCCACTCCTGCAGCATTTCAGTGGTATGCTCCAACCAGGGTTCGAACTCCTCTGCCCCAGCAAATAATCTTAACTCACGAGAAGAGTTTAACATAGCCTGGGACAGCACAACCTTTTCCAATATTTGCCCCAGTGCTTTTGCCCAATCATTGGCTAAGGCTGCGGCCCCTGAGCTAGAGGCTGCAGGGCCGGGGCCCAACAAACCTGACATATTAGCCATTATACAAACAGTAATTTCCTCAAAATATAACCACAATTGTTTCCCAATGCAGTGGAACACTCAACAGGTGCTTGCGAGGGGTACTGACCCAGGGAATCCCGGACGAGCCCCCAAAAATGTAACCCTTCTGCCCATCTAAGTTGGCAGCAACAAGGGCCGGGTTC
>NW_020700717.1:0-1415 GCF_002925995.2 Terrapene triunguis | reverse complement strand
TGTAACCCTTCTGCCCATCTAAGTTGGCAGCAACAAGGGCCGGGTTCTGTATCTAGGGGTTCCGTTTCAATAACACAATGCAAAACCGGCTCGAGCCCCCACCCAGTGACCTGGGACAATTACATACCACCCCCCTGGGTACCTCTAAGAGGCAATACTTCCCCTCTCGCAAGCACGGAGTCTGAGTGTAGCAGAAAATGTTTAATGACATGAGGTAAACGACATCAGCATAAAATTGGAAAAACACCACAAACAGGATTCATAACACAAACCATGAGCAAAACCCACCCCAGCAAATTGGGCTGTGTCCTTTCCCTTTGGTTCTTGAATCCAGCAACCCAAAAATCACCCAGAGTCCCCAAAGTCCAACATCCCCAAAGTCTCTGGGGTCCAGCAACCACCCAAAGTCCCAAAAGTCCAACAACCCCCAAAGTCTCTGCCCCTGGTCAGTGCAGCCCCAGAGTAAAGGGGGGGGGGGGCACGCAGGGTGTTAAGGGGCACCTTACGTGATCCGAGGCTGGCCAGCCGTCTGTTTCTCCGTGGGGGTTCCGCCGCAGCCTTTACCACGAGCCAGTCCACTTTCCTGCCATCCCACGAACTGCTCCGCTCTACAAGCTGCTCCGCTCCGCTCCGCTCCGCTCACCGACCTGTGGGCCGTTCCAGCCGTCCCCGCAAACAGCTCCGCTCACCGTTCCTTGGGCCACTCCAACCGGCCCCGCAAGGCTCCACGCCGCTCGCTGCTCCTCCAGTAGTCCCCACAAATTGCTCCGCCAGCTGCTGAGCAATATAGCTTCAGGCTCCCCCACTAGTCAACATAGCTTCAGTGATCTCAGCTCTTAATAACATCAGCTCTTTTGTGATTTCAGCTCTTAGCGATTTCAGCTCATAGTATAGTAGGGGAGCCCCAGTGCTGGTGCACCATTGGCCCAAAGTGAATTCAGCTCAGCAGCCTGTAACTAGACTCCTAAGGGAATCAAAGTTAGCTCTGACATTCAACAGTGGAGAGAGGAGGTGGTGCAATTGGTGTTTCGGACCCTCAGAGGGGGCCCATACCATCAGGTACAAATACCTGTCCCCATCCTCTCTCAATTCACTGGGTTTTGTAACCCATGCCCCTTGTCAAGCAAGTGCTACTTAGGTAATGGTGAAGGACTCACTCAGTCCTTCTGTCATACAACAGTTCCACTGGCCTTGATTCACAGAATCAGGGTAACAAAACTTTATTCTTCCTGCCCCAATAATAGAGAAACTGGGGATCCCACACCAGCCAAAGTAACCACTTTCAGTGGCTGTGTTTCCTGCCAGGCGAGTGGGTGTGCCTATGCAAATAAGATCCGCCCCTGGAGTTCTTTTCCACACTCGCCATAATTCACCACCAGATGTCAGGGTAGAGCTCATCCTGACTCTGCTTACAT
>NW_020700716.1:0-6365 GCF_002925995.2 Terrapene triunguis | reverse complement strand
GCCTAGGGCTCCATACAGATGTTATGCCTGCGGGGAGTGGGGACACATAGCTGCACAGTGTCCCAATGCTGAGGAGCCTATGCAGTGTAACCTGGGGAACTGGGCAGATCCATGCTCCCTAATCCACCTTGTGGGGGTCTCACTAACCCCACATACGTATACCAGACCAGTGAAACTAAATGGGGTAGGGACCACGGCACTGGTTGATTCGGGGAGTGCTATCATGCTTATCTCAGGGAAGCTCATGAAGCGTAGTCAGCTGCTACAGGCTAAACGTACGAGGATAACATGTGTCCATGGGACAGTTAGTTACTACCCCACCATCCCAGTAAAAATCGAGATCCAAGGGAACACTACTGAGGTAGCAGCAGGTGTAGTCCCTAAACTCCCATACCCGGTGCTCATAGGGAGGGACTTCCCAGGGTTTGGAAACTTACTCCCAGTAGGGGGATTGGAGAAAGATGGGGACCTAAAATTGGTGAGGCATCCACAGCAGACTGTCAACCCCCAATCTTCTCTGAAATATCCCCAGATTTGTTCTCCACTCCCAGACAGGGTAGAAAGACAAAAAGGGAAAGAAGGGCAGCTAAGGCCTTGGGAACCCAAATACTGACCCAAAGCCAGAGGGTTGCTCTTGTAGGTAGGCGGACCCACGCAACTGAAAAGGAGGCCACGCAGGAGGGAGAAGCACCTGAGTCTGACCCCCACCCTAATGCTTCTGAACCAGTAGAGGCAACAGAGACTAGGCCCCTAGATCTTGGGCAGATTAGCCCCGGGAGAGGAAATTTTGGATGGGACCAGGCAGAAGACCCTAGGTATGACAACATTAGGAAGGAGGTGACTGAAATAGATGGGGTCCCCGTGGAAAGGAAAACCCAGGGACCAGAACCCTACTTCATAATGAAGAAGGATCTCTTGTACCGGGTTGCACCAGTACAGGGGCAGAAGGTACAGCAGATCCTAGTACCTCAAAAACACCAGAACGCTGTATTAAGTCTTGCTCATAGTCATCTTTTGGGGGGGGCATTTGGGGGTACAGAAGACCCTGGCACGAGTCCTACGATGGTTCTTCTGGCCCGGAGTACATGAAGAAGTGCAGAGGTACTGTGCCTCCTGCCCGGGGTGTCAGCTGCACAGTCCCCGTCCCCAGTTGAGGGCACCTTTTAGTACCCCTTCCCATCATAGAGGTCCCCTTCAAGCAAATAGTCATGGACCTAGTGGGACCCCTGGAGAAGACGGCTCGGGGCCACCAATATATACTTGTTGTTTTGGACTATGCTACTCGCTACCCAGAAGCCATCCCCCTGCGGAACACGGCCTCTAAAACTATAGCCAAAGAGCTGGTGGGGATCTTTGCCCGAATGGGGCTACCGAAGGAGATATTAACCGACCAAGGAACCCCATTTATGTCGAAGCTAATGAAGGACCTCTGTACGCTGCTCCATATACATACCCTGAGAACTTCGGTCTACCATCCACAGACTGATGGGTTGGTAGAAAGGTTTAACCGAACCCTCAAGGCTATGATAAGGAAGGTGGTAAGTCGGGACAGGAAGGATTGGGACACCCTACTACCCTACCTTATGTTCGCTATCCGGGAGGTACCTCAGGCCTCAACTGGGTTTTCCCCCTTCGAGTTGTTATACGGGCATCACCCCCGTGGCATACTAGATATTGCCAAAGAGATCTGGGAAGAGGAACCCAGTGAGGGGAGAAATATAATAGAGCATGTAATGCAGATGCGAGACTGGATAGCCCGGGTTACCCCTATTGTACGGGAACATTTGGAGAAGGCACAGGAGGCCCAGCGAACCCATTACAATTGCCAGGCAAACGTGCGACAGTTCCAACCAGGGGATCGGGTTATGGTGTTGGTACCCACGGCAGAAAGCAAGCTTCTGGCCCAATGGCAGGGGCCCTATGAGGTGGTTGAACCCGTGGGGGAAGTAACCTACAAGGTGCGGCACCCAGGATGCAGAAAACAAGAACACGTTAATCTTCTGAAACCCTGGCATGCACAAGAGGCATGCACAACGGTCCAAAAAGACCTAACCCAGGAAAACAAGCCTTCCAAACAGGTGAGAGTGTCTCCCGATTTAACACCAGACCAGAAGAATGAGGTGTCTGAGATGATCTTCCGGAACCAAGATGTGTTCTCGACAAAACCGGGTCGAACAACCGAGACATATCACCACATCGTCACGAACCCTGGGGCCAGAGTAACAATGAGGCCCTATCGGGTGCCAGCGGCAAAAAGGGAGGAAATAAAAGCAGAAGTAAAAAAAATGCTGGAGTTGGGGATCATCGAAGAATCCCACAGTCAGTGGTCCAGCCCAATCATGCTGGTGCCCAAACCTGATGGCACCACAAGATTTTGCAACGACTTCCGGTGACTAAACGAAGTATCCCAGTTCGACGCGTACCCCATACCTCGCATAGATGAGCTAGTGGACCGTCTGGGTAATGCCCGGTACTTGACTACCCTAGACTTGACAAAGGGGTACTGGCAGATTCCCCTTGCAGAAGACGCAAAGGAAAAGACTGCGTTCTCTACACCAGAGGGTCTTTTTCAATATACTGTCCTCCCTTTTGGACTACATGGGGCCCCAGCTACCTTCCAGCGCCTCATGGACAAGCTATTACGCCCGCATAACAGTTATGCTGCTGCCTACTTGGACGATGTGGTCATTCATACCCCAGACTGGGAAACCCACCTGGAGAAGGTGGAGGCAGTCCTCGATACCTTCAGGTGAGCTGGCCTTACAGCAAACCCTGCCAAGTGCGCTGTAGGGTTTACAGAGGCCAAATATCTTGGGTACATTGTGGGAAAAGGTTTGGTAAAACCCCAAGTGAACAAGTTAGAGGCCATCCAAAATTGGCCCCGACCAAGTCGCAAGAAACAAGTCCGGGCGTTCCTAGGTGTGGTGGGGTATTACCGACGATTTATCCCCCACTTTGCCACAAGGGCAAGCCCCCTGACAGACTTAGTGAAAGCCCTTGGACCTGATCTGGTGAGATGGTCTGACGCAGCAGAGGAAGCATTCACAGACCTACGGACTGCCCTCTGCAGTAATCCCGAACTGATAGCCCCTGATTTCACCAAGGAGTTTATCCTGCAGATGGATGCATCAGAAATAGGGTTGGGGGCCGTTCTATCACAGATGGTCAGGGAGGAGGAACACCCAATTCTATACCTCAGTCGGAAACTCCTTCCAAGGGAACAAAAATATGCAATGGTGGAGAGAGAATGCCTTGCTGTAAAATGGGCCATGGAAACATTGCACTACTACCTGCTCGGGCGCAGATTTGTCCTCGTGACCGACCATGCCCCTCTTCAATGGATGCAGCGGAACAAGGAGAAGAACACAAGGGTGACCAGATGGTTCTTATCCCTCCAACCTTTCCAGTTCCATGTGCAACACAGAGCAGGGAGCCGTCATGGCAACGCTGATGGCTTGTCACGTGTGCACTGTCTGGCATCCCAAGCTGCCCAACCCCTTGGCGTTGAGCAGGGGGGAGGGATATGTGACAGACCCAGACCAGTGGGGTACAGGAGTCTGGTAGAGGGCAAATATACTGGTCACTGGATGAGTAATTTTCTGTTCCCTGAGTGACCAGAGAAGGGGCTGCACTAGAGTAATCAGGAACCTGCTAGAACCAGTTAAGGCAGGCAGGCTAATTACGACACCTGGAGCCAATTAAGAAGAAGCTGCTAGAATCAATGAAGGCAGGCTAATCAGGGCACCTGGGTTTTAAAAGGAGCTCACTTCAGTTTGTGGTGCGAGTGTGAGGAGCTGGGAGCAAGAGGCGCAAGGAGCTGAGAGTGAGAGTGAATGCTGCTGGAGGACTGAGGAGCACAAGCGTTATCAGACACCAGGAGGAAGGTCCTGTGGTGAGAATAAGGAAGGTGTTTGGAGGAGGCCATGGGGAAGTAGCCCAGGGAGTTGTAGCTGTCATGCAGCTGTTACAGGAGGCACTATAGACAGCTGCAGTCCACAGGGCCCTGGGCTGGAACCCGGAGTAGAGGGCGGGCCCGGGTTCCCCCCAAACCTCCCATTTGACCTGGACTGTGCGTTCTTCCAGAGGGGAAGGTCTCTGGGCTGTTCCCCAACCCACATGGTGAATCTCTGAGGCAAGAAAATCCGCCAATAAGCGCAGGACCCACCAAGATAGAGGAGGAACTTTGTCACACTGGTGTCTGGAGTGGGATCTTGGGGTGCACAGCGCGGCGGAAGAAGGAGGGTGATTTAAAGGGGAAAAAAAAGGGAGAGGGTTTTTTTTTCCCCACCACAATGGATGACGTAGTGCGGGCACTGATACAAGATACGGCAGCCCAGCAGGAGGCTACCCGTGTCCAGGCAGCCGCCCAACAGGAGGCAGTGCAGCTGCAGCAAGAGACTAATCGTCTGCTGATGGACCAGGCTGCTCAAGACCGAGCTATGTTGCAGGAATTGGTAAACCAGGTAAACTCCCTTACAGAGCTGAATCGCGGCCATGATGGGACCTGGCTCATACGGGCCAGCCATTGGCTGCAGAAAATGACACGGGAGGATGATGTAGAGGCATACCTTCTGGCCTTTGAGAGGACAGCCCTACAGGAGGCCTGGCCTCGAGATCAGTGGTCTGGCATCCTTGCCCCATTCCTGTGTGGGGAGGCCCAGAAGGCCTACCATGATCTGCCTGAAGAGGCTGCGGCAGACTACCCCCAGCTGAAAGCAGAGATCCTGGCCAGATCTGGGGTAATGACAGCAGTGCGGGCCCAGCAGTATCACGGTTGGAGGTACCAGAAAGGCAAAACCCCGCGGTCCCAATTGTATGACCTCATCCATCTCGCATGAAAGTGGTTGCAAACAGAGTCCCGGAGTCCAGAAGAGATACTAGCGGTTCTGGTCATCGACCAATACATGAGGGGACTACCACCAGACCTTCGTGCCTGGGTAAGCCAGAACGAACCCTCCACCTATGACAAGGTTGTTGCCCTGGTAGAGAGGCGAAGGACAGCGAGGGAGCTGACCCGACCAGTTAAGGAAGAGGATCGTGATGTTAGACTGCCCAAACCAAGAGACCGGGGAATGCCTAGGGCTCCATACAGATGTTATGCCTGCGGGGAGTGGGGACACATAGCTGCACAGTGTCCCAATGCTGAGGAGCCTATGCAGTGTAACCTGGGGAACTGGGCAGATCCATGCTCCCTAATCCACCTTGTGGGGGTCTCACTAACCCCACATACGTATACCAGACCAGTGAAACTAAATGGGGTAGGGACCACGGCACTGGTTGATTCGGGGAGTGCTATCATGCTTATCTCAGGGAAGCTCATGAAGCGTAGTCAGCTGCTACAGGCTAAACGTACGAGGATAACATGTGTCCATGGGACAGTTAGTTACTACCCCACCATCCCAGTAAAAATCGAGATCCAAGGGAACACTACTGAGGTAGCAGCAGGTGTAGTCCCTAAACTCCCATACCCGGTGCTCATAGGGAGGGACTTCCCAGGGTTTGGAAACTTACTCCCAGTAGGGGGATTGGAGAAAGATGGGGACCTAAAATTGGTGAGGCATCCACAGCAGACTGTCAACCCCCAATCTTCTCTGAAATATCCCCAGATTTGTTCTCCACTCCCAGACAGGGTAGAAAGACAAAAAGGGAAAGAAGGGCAGCTAAGGCCTTGGGAACCCAAATACTGACCCAAAGCCAGAGGGTTGCTCTTGTAGGTAGGCGGACCCACGCAACTGAAAAGGAGGCCACGCAGGAGGGAGAAGCACCTGAGTCTGACCCCCACCCTAATGCTTCTGAACCAGTAGAGGCAACAGAGACTAGGCCCCTAGATCTTGGGCAGATTAGCCCCGGGAGAGGAAATTTTGGATGGGACCAGGCAGAAGACCCTAGGTATGACAACATTAGGAAGGAGGTGACTGAAATAGATGGGGTCCCCGTGGAAAGGAAAACCCAGGGACCAGAACCCTACTTCATAATGAAGAAGGATCTCTTGTACCGGGTTGCACCAGTACAGGGGCAGAAGGTACAGCAGATCCTAGTACCTCAAAAACACCAGAACGCTGTATTAAGTCTTGCTCATAGTCATCTTTTGGGGGGGGCATTTGGGGGTACAGAAGACCCTGGCACGAGTCCTACGATGGTTCTTCTGGCCCGGAGTACATGAAGAAGTGCAGAGGTACTGTGCCTCCTGCCCGGGGTGTCAGCTGCACAGTCCCCGTCCCCAGTTGAGGGCACCTTTTAGTACCCCTTCCCATCATAGAGGTCCCCTTCAAGCAAATAGTCATGGACCTAGTGGGACCCCTGGAGAAGACGGCTCGGGGCCACCAATATATACTTGTTGTTTTGGACTATGCTACTCGCTACCC
>NW_020700715.1:0-4582 GCF_002925995.2 Terrapene triunguis | reverse complement strand
CCCCCCCCCCCCTGCTCAACACTATGGGGTTGGGCTACTTGGGTCGGAAAGCAGTGCACTCTCGACAGGCCATCCGCATTGCCATGTCGGGTCCCAGACCTATGTCGTACTGTGAAGTGGAAGGGTTGAAGCGACAGGAACCATCTTGTTACTCTCGCGTTTCTGTCCTTGTTTTGGTGCATCCACTGCAAAGGGGCATGGTCCGTGACCAGGGTAAATCTCCGTCCAAGTAGATAGTAGCGGAGGCTCTCTATGGCCCATTTCACAGCCAGGCATTCCTTCTCCACCACGGCGTATTTCCGTTCCCTAGGTAGAAGCTTCCTACTGAGGAAGAGGACGGGGTGTTCATCATCTCCGACCATTTGGGAAAGCACCGCTCCCAGCCCTACTTCAGAGGCGTCGGTTTGTAGGATAAACTCCTTCCCCCAGTCTGGGGCTACTAGTACGGGGTCTGTGCAGAGGGCCGTCCTCAGATCCGCAAAAGCGCCCTCGGCCGCAGCAGACCATTTTACTATGTCCGGGCCCCGAGCTTTTGTTAGGTCCGTTAATGGTCATGCCCTGGTGGCGAAGTGGGGAATGAACCACCTATAGTACCCCACTAGTCCCAGGAATGCTCTGACTTGTTTCTTCCGGAGTGGTCGGGGCCACTTCTGTATAGCTTCTAACTTGTTGAGCTGGGGCTTCACCACGCCCCTCCCCACTATATACCCAAGGTACTTAGCCTCAGCTAACCCGATCGAACATTTGGAGGGATTGGCAGTCAGCCCTGCCTTCCTCAGGGTGTCCAGGACCGCTTCCAGCTTCTCCACATGAGTCTCCCAGTCGGGGCTATATATGATGACATCATCGAGATAGGCTGCCGCGTACTTTCCATGGGGTCGCAACAGTTTGTCCATTAGCCGTTGGAAAGTAGCGGGGGCCCCATGCAACCCAAAGGGGAGAACAGTGTACTGATATAGACCTTCTGGCGTTGCAAAGGCTGTCTTCTCCTTGTCGGCCTTGGCCAGAGGGATCTGCCAATAGACCTTGGTAAGGTCAAGGGTAGACATAAACCGTGCCTTTCCCAATCTGTCAATCAGCTCATCTATCCTGGGTATAGGGTAGGCATCAAATTGGGACACCTCATTGAGTTTGCGGAAGTCATTGCAGAACCTCATACTGCCGTCCGGCTTAGGCACTAAAACCACGGGACTGGACCATTGGCTATGAGATTCTTCAATGACTCCTAAGGCCAGCATTTTCCTGACCTCTGTCCTAATCTCTTCTCTCTTGGCCTCTGGGATCCGGTATGGCTTAACGTTCACCTTCACTCCAGACTCCGTGAGGATGTGATGGTGAACCTCCGTAGTCCTGCCCGGCTTTTCGGAGAACACATCCTGGTTGCGTTTGATCAGGCTGATCACTTCTGATCGCTGTTCCGGAGTCAACTCCGGGGATATCCCCACCAGGTCGGGCTGGTTGCTTTTAGGGAATGGCGCCCCCAGCGCAGCCACCGGAGCTTCTCTATCGTGCCATAGATTTATGTGGTAGATCTGCTCCAGCTTCCGGCGGCCCGGCTGTCGGACCTTATAGTCGACTTCTCCTATCGCTTCTATTACCTCGTACGGCCCCTGCCACCTGGCCAGGAGCTTGCTCTCAGCCGTGGGTATGAGCACCATCACCCGGTCCCCCACCTGGAACTTCCGGGTCGTTGCTCGGCGATCGTAGTTTGTCCGTTGTGCCCCTTGGGCCTTCTCCATGTGTTCGAGCACAAGGGGGGTGACTTGGGCTATTCTGTCTTTCATCTGCAACACATGTTCAACGACGTTTCTCCCAGGGTTCGGCCGTTCTTCCCAGTCTTCTTTAGCCAGGTCCAGTATGCCCCTGGGGTGGCGACCGTATAACAGCTCGAAGGGGGAGAAACCAGTGGAAGCCTGAGGTACCTCCCGTATGGCAAACAGCAAGTAAGGCAGCAGGGCGTCCCAGTCTTTCCTGTCACGACTAATCACTTTCTGTAACAGGTTCTTCAATGTCCTATTAAAGCGTTCGACCAGGCCATCGGTCTGGGGATGGTAGACCGATGTTCTAAGGGTCCGTATGTGGAGCATTGTACACAGGTCCTTCATCAGCTTAGACACAAAGGGGGTCCCTTGGTCCGTCAGGATCTCCTTAGGTATTCCTACTCTGGAAAAAATCTGGACTAATTCTTTGGCTATGGTCTTGGACGTGGTATTCCGTAGGGGTACGGCCTCGGGGTATCGGGTGGCATAATCTAGTACTACTAGAATGTATTGATGGCCCCGGGCTGACTTTTCCAATGGCCCTACTATGTCCATAGCTATACGCTCAAATGGGACCTCGATAATCGGCAGAGGTACCAGAGGGGCCCTTAAGTGGGGTCGGGGCCCATGTATCTGGCATTCTGGACAGGATGTGCAATATCGCCGGACCGCTGCATAAACACCAGGCCAAAAAAACCTCTGTAGAATCCGATCCAGGGTCTTATCTACCCCGAGATGGCCCCCGAACAGATGGCTGTGGGCCAGCTCCATTACGGCTCTTTGATGCTTCCGTGGGACCAAGAGTTGTTGTATGACTTGCTCTTGGACCCGGACTATTCTGTATAGTAGGTCATTCTTAATCATATAATATGGCCCCGCGCCCTTAACTCTCCCCTCCACGGGTACCCCATTTACCTCGACTACTTCTTTGAGAATATTGTGGTATATGGGATCATTGGCCTGATCCTGACCAAAATTCCCGCATGCGGTCCCCATTTGTCTAAACTCGGGGGGGTCTACCTCCGTCTCCCCCTCGGGGAAAGACCCTGGGGAACCAGGTCCGGCGATAGGGTTGTTGATCGCCGACCCAGTCCCACTGTCAGTCGAGCCCCTTCTTTCCCCTACAAGCGTAGACTTCTGGCACTGGGTCAGGACCCTCGTCCCCCTCCTTTTATCTGCCCTCCGTTCCCTCCTAGTCTTCCTGGACTTCCCCGGCGGGGAGAACAAATCCTGGCTAAATTCATGGAAGGCCGGGGGAGGGTTAACGATCTGGGCCACGCCCTGGGTCCCAGGATCATTATTTTCTTCTACCTCCTCCCCAGGGAGTAGGGTATCAAACCCGGGGAAGTCTCGTCCGATAAGGACAGGGTAGGGGAGTTTTGGAACTACTCCGACCGTCACCCTAGTGGGCCTTCCGAGAACTTCTATTTTTACGGGGATGGTTGGATAATAGTTGACATCCCCATGCACACAGGATATTCCCGAGCGTTTGGCCCGGGATAGTTGGTCTTGCCCGACCAGCTTCCCCGAGACTAACGTGATTGCACTTCCCGAGTCTACTAAGGCTGTGGTCTTTATACCATTCATCTTAACTGGCCTAGTGTATCTATGAGGGACCATCGCAACCCCGACTAGACTTATTAGATCACATGGTCCCCCTATATCTCCCAGTTCGCATTGCATAGGCTCTCCTAGATTCGGGCATTGGGCAGCGATATGCCCTATTTCGCCACAGGCATAACATCGGTACCCCGCTCGGGGCAGCCCCCTATTTTTCGGGCTGCTGGGCTTTATCTCTCGAGTCTTTCTCCCCCAGTCCTCAAGTCTCTCCGGGACCGCGGGCTGCTCTTCTGCCTCCTTCCTCCCCTCCATTGTCGGGCCTGGTGCTAGGGCAAACCGGGGCCTCGGTACAGAGACTGGTCTCCGATTCTGGCGCCTTCCTTCCCCGGGGGTCCGAGAAAGTTCTTGGGCTGCTAAGTGTCTCTCTACGAGGGCAACTAGCTCATCATACGAGGAGGGATCATTTTGGCGGACCCACCCTCGTACGCCCGGCGGCAACCCCCTCATGTACCTGTCCAACACCAGGATTTCCACCACCTTCTCCGGCCCATGGGTCTCAGGGCGGAGCCACTTCCGGGCGAGGTGGATCAAGTCAAATAGCTGGGACCTCGGCGCTTTGTCGTCCCGGTATTTCCACTCGTGGAAGCGCTGGGCCCTTATGGCCGGCGTCACCCCAGACCTTGCCAGGATTTCCGCCTTCAGCTGGGGGTAATCCATAGCTGCTTCTGTGGTCATATCGAAATAGGCCTTCTGAGCCTCCCCACACAGAAATGGAGCCAGGAGGCCTGCCCACTGATCTTGGGGCCAAGCCTCCCGCAGTGCCGTCCTCTCGAATGCAAGGAGATACGCCTCTATATCGTCATCCGTTGTCATCTTCTGTAAATAGTTGCTTGCGTGTAGCGGCCGGGTCCCCTGGGGCCCATGCGTCAGCGCGGTCAGGGCTTTCAACTGGTTCACTACATCATTCAGGATGACTCGATCTTGGGCCGCCTGGTTCATCAGCAATTGGTTTGTCTCCTGTTGGACACGTACTGACTCTTGCTGGGCTGTCATCTGTACTCTGGTAGCCTCTTGTTGGGCCGCAGTGGCCTGAATCAACGCCTTCACTATGTCCTCCATTTTGTGTGTGTGTGTGTGTGTGTGTGTGTGTGTGATTTACCTTGCCCTGAGATGGCTTGCCACAACACCTCACAACATCCCACTTCTGACACCACGTGTGGCAGAGTACCTTCTTCTCCTCAGCAGGCTCAGTCCTTTTTAGC
>NW_020700714.1:0-2169 GCF_002925995.2 Terrapene triunguis | reverse complement strand
CCTGGTCTAGGGTGACCCCTGGTGGGGGAAGTGGGATTGTACCAGGGCTGGGATTGTACCAGGGAGTGGAGAATTGGACACATCCCCCAGTGCTGAGGGATCTGGGGGGCTGGGGAGAAGCTAGGGGTCTGATCGGGTCATTATATCCCTGTATCGCCCTGCTGAGGTGTACAGGACAGAGGGCTCCAAGTCTGTGGGGATGGGGGTCTATACTGGGGTTCCTCTAGCCCTTTATGGGCTCTGCTATACACAGCGGGGTGTATGGGGGGCAGTCCTTGTGGGCTCAGGGGCTCTCTGTCTGGAGGGGTTCTGGTCCCTATATCCATCTATAGCCCCAGTATACAAGTGTGGGGGGGCAGTCTGTATGGGCTCCGGGGCTCTGAGTTGGGGAGAAGTTGAGGATGGGGGTGTGTAGGGGATCTGTATTCAGGTCGTTATAGCTCTGTATTGGCCCGCTGGTCTATATAGGGTAGCCGGCTCTAATTTGGGGCTTGAGGCCAGCAATCTGGTCATTATATCGTTATTTTATCCTACTTGCATCAGGCGCTTGGAGTTGGGAAGGGGAGGTCTCTATAGCCATCTATAGGCCCCAGTATATACAGCCACAGTGGGGGGAGGGGTGCAGGAGGTGCTGGTCTGTACGGGCTCCATGGGGGATCTGGTCTGAGCCGTCCTCGCTGCGGTGCCCGGCTGGCACGGAGACATGTCCCGTCTCGGTCCCACGGATCCCAACTCCGTGGGGAGGGCTGGCTAAGCTAGGGGCGACAGACAGGACGAGCCGGGATCCTCCGCTGGGGTGGGGGGACTGGAGCCAGAGGTCTCGGTGCCCAGGGGCGTTAGGTGCTGCCTGCGGAGTAAACACAGCGAGAGACGTGTCAATGAACCGGGACAGACAGACAGAGACAGACGGACGGAGAGACAGAGACAGAGGGGGGCAGATGGACGGATGGACAGTCAGAGACGTGGCGGGGGCAGACGGACGGAGAGACAGAGACCGAGGGGGCAGACGGAAGGACGGATGGACGGAGAGACAGAGACGGGGGTGGATGGGGGGATGGTCGGAGGGAGGGGTCTGCGTGGGGATGGGGGGATGAGGGCAGGGATGGGGGGCGTGGGGAGGACGCAGGGAGGACGCAGGGACACTCAGCCAGCCAGGCAGCTGTTACCTCCAGCATAGTTGTGCCCTGCGAGGGGAGAATAACCTGGAAGGGGGAAGGAAACAGAGTTAGTCAGAGGTGATGCTGCCCCCCCTCCCGCACATGCTCCCTCCAGCCAGCAGGGGGCAGCGGGGCACAAGTGCGCACACACACACACACACACTCACATACTCTCGCTCTCTCTCACCAGCAGGGGGCAGGGGGCACAAGCACACACACACACACACACACCAGCAGGGGGCAGTGGGACACACACACACACGCACACACACACACACACACACGATCAACCCCCAGCACCCGGGAAGTGCGCCTCACATTGTCCCCGTCTCTTGCAGGGACCCTGGGGACACCCCCCCCCCATTGGGAATTGGGTTGGGGGCTCAGGACCCCAGGCGAGGGGGACACGTGGCCCCAGCCCCCCCACTCCTTACCCGGGGCGGGCGCCCGCCCCCAGAACACCAGGCCGGTGCCCAGGAAGATGAGGCCGAGGATCAGCACCACGACAGCCACGCTGACCTTGACCGTCAGCCCCGGGGACAGGCCGGGCCCTGGGGGGGACAGCAGGGGAGGGGTTAATGGGGGGTAGACTGGGGAGCCCCCCACAGCACCCCTGCACCCCCAGCCGCAGTCCTACCCAGATCCCCTTCACCCCGTGCCTCTCTCCCCGCTCCCTGTCCCAGACCACTGACCCCAGCACCCCATTCCCCTGCCCTGCACCCCCTCCTGCTGCCCCCAACCCCCCAGCATGAGCTTCCCCAACCCTGTACCCCTGTCCCCTGCACACCCCTACCCCGTGCCCCTGCTCTGCACCCCCTCCTGCTGCCCCCCGACCCCCCAGCACGAGCTTCCCCCACCCTGTACCCCTGCCCCCTGCACACCCCTACCCCGTGCCCCTGCCCCCGAACCCCTTCCCCCCACTCCATGCCCTGCCCTGCACCCCTCTCCTGCTGCCCCCCATCACCCCAACCACCCAGCACTCTATTCCCCCCACCCTATGCCCCTGCCCCCC
>NW_020700713.1:0-1205 GCF_002925995.2 Terrapene triunguis | reverse complement strand
GCTGACGTGCTGCACATGGCAGGTGTAGGTGTCCCCGGGCTTGGGGGCGGTGAGCAGGCTGACGTGGGTCTGGTAGGTCCAGTCGCCGTTGGCCAGCGCCGGGCTCAGGCCGTCCTCGGTGGGCTCCAGGGGGCTCCCGTTCCGCAGCCAGGTGACCCCCACGTCCGCCGGGTAGAAGCCCCAGACGTGGCAGGTTAGGCGCACGGTCCCCGCGGGGTTCGACAGGGCCGTGGAGACGATGCGGACACTAGGGGGCGCTGTCAGGGGGGGAGTCACTGTATGGACCAGCTCCTGGTACCCCCACCGCCACCACACAGGGATCAGACCCACGGGCCCCCAGCCTAGTATCCCCCCGCATCAAACCTGTCCCAGGCCCCAGCTCAGTGCCAGGGGCCCTGCACCCCCCTCCCCCAACCCAGCTCTGTGCCAGGAGCCCCACAGCCCCTCCCCCACCCCGGCTCCGTGCCCTGCGCCCCCCACTCACTCTTCCTTTGCCCCGTGCGGCTCCAGAGGCGCTGGCTCTGGCTCTGGCAGGCCTGGCGCCCCCCTGCCATGCGCTGGCGCCAGCCGGGGTCCTCGTTCATGGCGCCGGCCATGTCTACGGCCATGTGTCTGAGCAGGCCCATGTCACAAGCCTCGAAGAGCTGGTCGTGGTCGTTGTAACACACCAGCGGGTTCTTGTTGAAGACGAAGGCGAAGTTGAACGAGAGCACGGAGCCGTCGGCTGCCAGGGGGCACTCGCTGGCCAGGTGCATCAGGAACCCACCTGCGGGGACGGGGCCGTCAGGAGTGGATTCGGGGCAGGGGCTGGGCTGGGCGGGACAATGGGGGTCGTGAGTGGGGTGAGGGAGGGATGGGTCAGGGAGGGCAGGATATTGGGAGGATGGGGATCAGGGAGGTGATGGGGACAGATGGGGACCGGTTCCACACTAGGCCATGCCCCCGGGGTGTAGACCAGGGGATGTTGGGTTTAAACCCCATCCAGGTGGTTCCTCTGCGGCTGTAGTGCCGTACTGTGGGTGTGTACGCTGGGAACGACGGGGGTTAACCACCCCCTACACACACACACAGCCCCTAGGGGTACAGACGGGGGTTATACCCCCATCCACACACAGACACAGCCCCTAGGGGTGCAGACAGGGGTTATACCCCCCCCACACACAGACAGACACAGCCCCTAGGGGTACAGAGTGGGGTTATACCCC
>NW_020700712.1:0-2216 GCF_002925995.2 Terrapene triunguis | reverse complement strand
CCTGGTCTAGGGTGACCCCTGGTGGGGGAAGTGGGATTGTACCAGGGAGTGGAGAATTGGACACATCCCCCAGTGCTGAGGGATCTGGGGGGTTGGGGAGAAGCTAGGGGTCTGATCGGGTCATTATATCCCTGTATTGCCCTGCTGAGGTGTACAGGGCAGAGGGCTCCAAGTCTGTGGGGATGGGGGTCTATACTGGGGTTCCTCTAGCCCTTTATGGGCTCTGCTATACACAGCGGGGTGTATGGGGGGCAGTCCTTGTGGGCTCAGGGGCTCTCTGTCTGGAGGGGTTCTGGTCCCTATATCCATCTATAGCCCCAGTATACAAGTGTGGGGGGGCAGTCTGTATGGGCTCCGGGGTGTGTAGGGGATCTGTATTCAGGTCGTTATAGCTCTGTATTGGCCCGCTGGTCTATATAGGGTAGCCGGCTCTAATTTGGGGCTTGAGGCCAGCAATCAGGTCATTATATCGTTATTTTATCCTACTTGCATCAGGCGCTTGGAGTTGGGAAGGGGAGGTCTCTATAGCCATCTATAGGCCCCAGTATATACAGCCACAGTGGGGGGAGGGGTGCAGGAGGTGCTGGTCCGTACGGGCTCCATGGGGGATCTGGTCTGAGCTGTCCTCGCTGCGGTGCCCGGCTGGCACGGAGACATGTCCCGTCTCAGTCCCACGGATCCCAACTCCGTGGGGAGGGCTGGCTAAGCTAGGGGCGACAGACAGGACGAGCCGGGACCCTCCGCTGGGGTGGGGGGACTGGAGTCAGGGGTCTCGGTGCCCAGGGGCGTTAGGTGTTGCCTGCGGAGTAAACACAGCGAGAGACGTGTCAATGAACCGGGACAGACAGAGAGAGACAGACGGACGGAGAGACAGAGACAGAGGGGGGCAGATGGACGGATGGACAGTCAGAGACGTGGCGGGGGCAGACGGACGGAGAGACAGAGACCGAGGGGGCAGACGGAAGGACGGATGGACGGAGAGACAGAGACGGGGGTGGATGGAGGGATGGTCGGAGGGAGGGGTCTGCGTGGGGACGGGAGGATGAGGGCAGGGATGGGGGTCTGTGTGGGGACGGGGGCGTGGGGAGGACGCAGGGATGGGGGGCGTGGGGAGGACGCAGGGAGGACGCAGGGACACTCAGCCAGCCAGGCAGCTGTTACCTCCAGCATAGTTGTGCCCTGCGAGGGGAGAATAACCTGGAAGGGGGAAGGAAACAGAGTTAGTCAGAGGTGATGCTGCCCCCCCTCCTGCACATGCTCCCCCCAGCCAGCAGGGGGCAGCGGGGCACAAGTGCGCACACACACACACACACACACTCACACACATACTCTCGCTCTCTCTCACCAGCAGAGGGCAGCGGGGCACAAGCACACACACACACACACCAGCAGGGGGCAGCGGGGCACAAGCACACACACCCACACACACCAGCAGGGGGCAGTAGGAGACACACACACACACACACACACACACAATCAACCCCCAGCACCCGGGAAGTGCGCCTCACATTGTCCCCGTCTCTTGCAGGGACCCCGGGACCCCCCCCATTGGGAATTGGGTTGGGGGCTCAGGACCCAGGCGAGGGGGACACATGGCCCCAGCCCCCCCACTCCTTACCCGGGGCGGGCGCTCTCCGCCAGAACACCAGGCCGGTGCCCAGGAAGATGAGGCCGAGGATCAGCACCACGACAGCCACGCTGACCTTGACCGTCAGCCCCGGGGACAGGCCGGGCCCTGGGGGACACAGCAGGGGAGGGGTTAATGGGGGGTAAACTGGGGAGCCCCCCACAGCACCCCTGCACCCCCAGCCTCAGTCCTACCCAGATCCCCTAACCCCCAGATCCCCTTCACCCCGTGCCTCTCTCCCCGCTCCCTCCCCCATTCCCCTGTCCTGCACCCCACTCCTGCTGCCCCCAACACGCCCTTCTGCCACCCTGTACCCCTGCCCCCAAACCCCCTTCCCCCACTCCATAACCTGCCCTGCCCCCCAGCTCCCCATTCCCCTGCCCTGCACCCCACTCCTGCTGCCCCCAACCCCCAGCATGCCCTTCCCCCACCTTGTACCCCTTCCCCCCACTCCATGCCCTGCCCCCCAGCATGCCCTTCCCTTGCTCTGTACCCCTCTCTTGCTGCCCATCACCCCAAGCACCCAGCACTCTCTTCCCCCCACCCTATGCCCCTGCCCCCCAACCCATACCCCGCCCTGCCCAGGCTC
>NW_020700711.1:0-1143 GCF_002925995.2 Terrapene triunguis | reverse complement strand
GCTGCACATGGCAGGTGTAGGTGTCCCCGGGCTTGGGGGTGGTGAGCAGGCTGACGTGGGTCTGGTAGGTCCAGTCGCCGTTGGCCAGCGCCGGGCTCAGGCCGTCCTCGGTGGGCTCCAGGGGGCTCCCGTTCCGCAGCCAGGTGACCCCCACGTCCGCCGGGTAGAAGCCCCAGACGTGGCAGGTGAGGCGCACGGTCCCCGCGGGGTTCGACAGGGCCGTGGAGACGATGCGGACACTAGGAGGCGCTGTCGGGGGGGGTGGGAGTCACTGTATGGACCAGCTCCTGGTACCCCCACCGCCACCACACAGGGATCAGACCCATGGGCCCCCAGCCCAGTATCCCCCTGCATCAAACCTGTCCCCCACCCCGGCTCAGCGCCAGGGGCCCCGCATCCCCCTCCCCCAACCCAGCTCTGTGCCAGGGGCCCCACAGTCCCTCCCCCACCCCGCTCGGTGCCCTGCGCCCCCCACTCACTCTTCCTTTGCCCCGTGCGGCTCCAGAGGCGCTGGCTCTGGCTCTGGCAGGCCTGGCGCCCCCCTGCCATGCGCTGGCGCCAGCCGGCGTCCTTGTTGAGCTGGGCGGCCATACGTGCGGCCAAAGGGTTGAGCAGGCCCATGTCACAGGCCTCGAAGAGCTGGTCGTGGTCGTTGTAACACACCAGCGGGTTCTTGTTGAAGACGAAGGCGAAGTCGAACCGGAGCACGGAGCCGTTGGCTGCCAGGGGGCACTCGCTGGCCAGGTGCATCAGGAACCCGCCTGCGGGGACGGGGCCGTCAGGAGCGGGTTCGGGGCAGGGGCGGCTGGGCAGGACAATGGGGGTCGGGAGTGGGGTGAGGGAGGGATGGGTCAGGGAGGGCAGGACATTGGGGGGATGGGGATCAGGGAGGTGATGGGGACAGATGGGGACTGTTTCCACACTAGGCCGTGCCCCCGGGGTCTAGACCAGGGGATGTTGGGTTTAAACCCCATCCAGGTGGTTCCTCTGCGGCTGTAGTGCCGTACTGTGGGTGTGTACGCTGGGAACGACGGGGGTTAACCACCCCCTACACACACACACAGCCCCTAGGGGTACAGAGTGGGGTTATACCCCCATCCACACACAGAGACAAGCCCCCCCACACACACACACAGGCACAGC
>NW_020700710.1:0-2169 GCF_002925995.2 Terrapene triunguis | reverse complement strand
CCTGGTCTAGGGTGACCCCTGGTGGGGGAAGTGGGATTGTACCAGGGCTGGGATTGTACCAGGGAGTGGAGAATTGGACACATCCCCCAGTGCTGAGGGATCTGGGGGGCTGGGGAGAAGCTAGGGGTCTGATCGGGTCATTATATCCCTGTATCGCCCTGCTGAGGTGTACAGGACAGAGGGCTCCAAGTCTGTGGGGATGGGGGTCTATACTGGGGTTCCTCTAGCCCTTTATGGGCTCTGCTATACACAGCGGGGTGTATGGGGGGCAGTCCTTGTGGGCTCAGGGGCTCTCTGTCTGGAGGGGTTCTGGTCCCTATATCCATCTATAGCCCCAGTATACAAGTGTGGGGGGGCAGTCTGTATGGGCTCCGGGGCTCTGAGTTGGGGAGAAGTTGAGGATGGGGGTGTGTAGGGGATCTGTATTCAGGTCGTTATAGCTCTGTATTGGCCCGCTGGTCTATATAGGGTAGCCGGCTCTAATTTGGGGCTTGAGGCCAGCAATCTGGTCATTATATCGTTATTTTATCCTACTTGCATCAGGCGCTTGGAGTTGGGAAGGGGAGGTCTCTATAGCCATCTATAGGCCCCAGTATATACAGCCACAGTGGGGGGAGGGGTGCAGGAGGTGCTGGTCTGTACGGGCTCCATGGGGGATCTGGTCTGAGCCGTCCTCGCTGCGGTGCCCGGCTGGCACGGAGACATGTCCCGTCTCGGTCCCACGGATCCCAACTCCGTGGGGAGGGCTGGCTAAGCTAGGGGCGACAGACAGGACGAGCCGGGATCCTCCGCTGGGGTGGGGGGACTGGAGCCAGAGGTCTCGGTGCCCAGGGGCGTTAGGTGCTGCCTGCGGAGTAAACACAGCGAGAGACGTGTCAATGAACCGGGACAGACAGACAGAGACAGACGGACGGAGAGACAGAGACAGAGGGGGGCAGATGGACGGATGGACAGTCAGAGACGTGGCGGGGGCAGACGGACGGAGAGACAGAGACCGAGGGGGCAGACGGAAGGACGGATGGACGGAGAGACAGAGACGGGGGTGGATGGGGGGATGGTCGGAGGGAGGGGTCTGCGTGGGGATGGGGGGATGAGGGCAGGGATGGGGGGCGTGGGGAGGACGCAGGGAGGACGCAGGGACACTCAGCCAGCCAGGCAGCTGTTACCTCCAGCATAGTTGTGCCCTGCGAGGGGAGAATAACCTGGAAGGGGGAAGGAAACAGAGTTAGTCAGAGGTGATGCTGCCCCCCCTCCCGCACATGCTCCCTCCAGCCAGCAGGGGGCAGCGGGGCACAAGTGCGCACACACACACACACACACTCACATACTCTCGCTCTCTCTCACCAGCAGGGGGCAGGGGGCACAAGCACACACACACACACACACACCAGCAGGGGGCAGTGGGACACACACACACACGCACACACACACACACACACACGATCAACCCCCAGCACCCGGGAAGTGCGCCTCACATTGTCCCCGTCTCTTGCAGGGACCCTGGGGACACCCCCCCCCCATTGGGAATTGGGTTGGGGGCTCAGGACCCCAGGCGAGGGGGACACGTGGCCCCAGCCCCCCCACTCCTTACCCGGGGCGGGCGCCCGCCCCCAGAACACCAGGCCGGTGCCCAGGAAGATGAGGCCGAGGATCAGCACCACGACAGCCACGCTGACCTTGACCGTCAGCCCCGGGGACAGGCCGGGCCCTGGGGGGGACAGCAGGGGAGGGGTTAATGGGGGGTAGACTGGGGAGCCCCCCACAGCACCCCTGCACCCCCAGCCGCAGTCCTACCCAGATCCCCTTCACCCCGTGCCTCTCTCCCCGCTCCCTGTCCCAGACCACTGACCCCAGCACCCCATTCCCCTGCCCTGCACCCCCTCCTGCTGCCCCCAACCCCCCAGCATGAGCTTCCCCAACCCTGTACCCCTGTCCCCTGCACACCCCTACCCCGTGCCCCTGCTCTGCACCCCCTCCTGCTGCCCCCCGACCCCCCAGCACGAGCTTCCCCCACCCTGTACCCCTGCCCCCTGCACACCCCTACCCCGTGCCCCTGCCCCCGAACCCCTTCCCCCCACTCCATGCCCTGCCCTGCACCCCTCTCCTGCTGCCCCCCATCACCCCAACCACCCAGCACTCTATTCCCCCCACCCTATGCCCCTGCCCCCC
>NW_020700709.1:0-1205 GCF_002925995.2 Terrapene triunguis | reverse complement strand
GCTGACGTGCTGCACATGGCAGGTGTAGGTGTCCCCGGGCTTGGGGGCGGTGAGCAGGCTGACGTGGGTCTGGTAGGTCCAGTCGCCGTTGGCCAGCGCCGGGCTCAGGCCGTCCTCGGTGGGCTCCAGGGGGCTCCCGTTCCGCAGCCAGGTGACCCCCACGTCCGCCGGGTAGAAGCCCCAGACGTGGCAGGTTAGGCGCACGGTCCCCGCGGGGTTCGACAGGGCCGTGGAGACGATGCGGACACTAGGGGGCGCTGTCAGGGGGGGAGTCACTGTATGGACCAGCTCCTGGTACCCCCACCGCCACCACACAGGGATCAGACCCACGGGCCCCCAGCCTAGTATCCCCCCGCATCAAACCTGTCCCAGGCCCCAGCTCAGTGCCAGGGGCCCTGCACCCCCCTCCCCCAACCCAGCTCTGTGCCAGGAGCCCCACAGCCCCTCCCCCACCCCGGCTCCGTGCCCTGCGCCCCCCACTCACTCTTCCTTTGCCCCGTGCGGCTCCAGAGGCGCTGGCTCTGGCTCTGGCAGGCCTGGCGCCCCCCTGCCATGCGCTGGCGCCAGCCGGGGTCCTCGTTCATGGCGCCGGCCATGTCTACGGCCATGTGTCTGAGCAGGCCCATGTCACAAGCCTCGAAGAGCTGGTCGTGGTCGTTGTAACACACCAGCGGGTTCTTGTTGAAGACGAAGGCGAAGTTGAACGAGAGCACGGAGCCGTCGGCTGCCAGGGGGCACTCGCTGGCCAGGTGCATCAGGAACCCACCTGCGGGGACGGGGCCGTCAGGAGTGGATTCGGGGCAGGGGCTGGGCTGGGCGGGACAATGGGGGTCGTGAGTGGGGTGAGGGAGGGATGGGTCAGGGAGGGCAGGATATTGGGAGGATGGGGATCAGGGAGGTGATGGGGACAGATGGGGACCGGTTCCACACTAGGCCATGCCCCCGGGGTGTAGACCAGGGGATGTTGGGTTTAAACCCCATCCAGGTGGTTCCTCTGCGGCTGTAGTGCCGTACTGTGGGTGTGTACGCTGGGAACGACGGGGGTTAACCACCCCCTACACACACACACAGCCCCTAGGGGTACAGACGGGGGTTATACCCCCATCCACACACAGACACAGCCCCTAGGGGTGCAGACAGGGGTTATACCCCCCCCACACACAGACAGACACAGCCCCTAGGGGTACAGAGTGGGGTTATACCCC
>NW_020700708.1:0-2216 GCF_002925995.2 Terrapene triunguis | reverse complement strand
CCTGGTCTAGGGTGACCCCTGGTGGGGGAAGTGGGATTGTACCAGGGAGTGGAGAATTGGACACATCCCCCAGTGCTGAGGGATCTGGGGGGTTGGGGAGAAGCTAGGGGTCTGATCGGGTCATTATATCCCTGTATTGCCCTGCTGAGGTGTACAGGGCAGAGGGCTCCAAGTCTGTGGGGATGGGGGTCTATACTGGGGTTCCTCTAGCCCTTTATGGGCTCTGCTATACACAGCGGGGTGTATGGGGGGCAGTCCTTGTGGGCTCAGGGGCTCTCTGTCTGGAGGGGTTCTGGTCCCTATATCCATCTATAGCCCCAGTATACAAGTGTGGGGGGGCAGTCTGTATGGGCTCCGGGGTGTGTAGGGGATCTGTATTCAGGTCGTTATAGCTCTGTATTGGCCCGCTGGTCTATATAGGGTAGCCGGCTCTAATTTGGGGCTTGAGGCCAGCAATCAGGTCATTATATCGTTATTTTATCCTACTTGCATCAGGCGCTTGGAGTTGGGAAGGGGAGGTCTCTATAGCCATCTATAGGCCCCAGTATATACAGCCACAGTGGGGGGAGGGGTGCAGGAGGTGCTGGTCCGTACGGGCTCCATGGGGGATCTGGTCTGAGCTGTCCTCGCTGCGGTGCCCGGCTGGCACGGAGACATGTCCCGTCTCAGTCCCACGGATCCCAACTCCGTGGGGAGGGCTGGCTAAGCTAGGGGCGACAGACAGGACGAGCCGGGACCCTCCGCTGGGGTGGGGGGACTGGAGTCAGGGGTCTCGGTGCCCAGGGGCGTTAGGTGTTGCCTGCGGAGTAAACACAGCGAGAGACGTGTCAATGAACCGGGACAGACAGAGAGAGACAGACGGACGGAGAGACAGAGACAGAGGGGGGCAGATGGACGGATGGACAGTCAGAGACGTGGCGGGGGCAGACGGACGGAGAGACAGAGACCGAGGGGGCAGACGGAAGGACGGATGGACGGAGAGACAGAGACGGGGGTGGATGGAGGGATGGTCGGAGGGAGGGGTCTGCGTGGGGACGGGAGGATGAGGGCAGGGATGGGGGTCTGTGTGGGGACGGGGGCGTGGGGAGGACGCAGGGATGGGGGGCGTGGGGAGGACGCAGGGAGGACGCAGGGACACTCAGCCAGCCAGGCAGCTGTTACCTCCAGCATAGTTGTGCCCTGCGAGGGGAGAATAACCTGGAAGGGGGAAGGAAACAGAGTTAGTCAGAGGTGATGCTGCCCCCCCTCCTGCACATGCTCCCCCCAGCCAGCAGGGGGCAGCGGGGCACAAGTGCGCACACACACACACACACACACTCACACACATACTCTCGCTCTCTCTCACCAGCAGAGGGCAGCGGGGCACAAGCACACACACACACACACCAGCAGGGGGCAGCGGGGCACAAGCACACACACCCACACACACCAGCAGGGGGCAGTAGGAGACACACACACACACACACACACACACAATCAACCCCCAGCACCCGGGAAGTGCGCCTCACATTGTCCCCGTCTCTTGCAGGGACCCCGGGACCCCCCCCATTGGGAATTGGGTTGGGGGCTCAGGACCCAGGCGAGGGGGACACATGGCCCCAGCCCCCCCACTCCTTACCCGGGGCGGGCGCTCTCCGCCAGAACACCAGGCCGGTGCCCAGGAAGATGAGGCCGAGGATCAGCACCACGACAGCCACGCTGACCTTGACCGTCAGCCCCGGGGACAGGCCGGGCCCTGGGGGACACAGCAGGGGAGGGGTTAATGGGGGGTAAACTGGGGAGCCCCCCACAGCACCCCTGCACCCCCAGCCTCAGTCCTACCCAGATCCCCTAACCCCCAGATCCCCTTCACCCCGTGCCTCTCTCCCCGCTCCCTCCCCCATTCCCCTGTCCTGCACCCCACTCCTGCTGCCCCCAACACGCCCTTCTGCCACCCTGTACCCCTGCCCCCAAACCCCCTTCCCCCACTCCATAACCTGCCCTGCCCCCCAGCTCCCCATTCCCCTGCCCTGCACCCCACTCCTGCTGCCCCCAACCCCCAGCATGCCCTTCCCCCACCTTGTACCCCTTCCCCCCACTCCATGCCCTGCCCCCCAGCATGCCCTTCCCTTGCTCTGTACCCCTCTCTTGCTGCCCATCACCCCAAGCACCCAGCACTCTCTTCCCCCCACCCTATGCCCCTGCCCCCCAACCCATACCCCGCCCTGCCCAGGCTC
>NW_020700707.1:0-1143 GCF_002925995.2 Terrapene triunguis | reverse complement strand
GCTGCACATGGCAGGTGTAGGTGTCCCCGGGCTTGGGGGTGGTGAGCAGGCTGACGTGGGTCTGGTAGGTCCAGTCGCCGTTGGCCAGCGCCGGGCTCAGGCCGTCCTCGGTGGGCTCCAGGGGGCTCCCGTTCCGCAGCCAGGTGACCCCCACGTCCGCCGGGTAGAAGCCCCAGACGTGGCAGGTGAGGCGCACGGTCCCCGCGGGGTTCGACAGGGCCGTGGAGACGATGCGGACACTAGGAGGCGCTGTCGGGGGGGGTGGGAGTCACTGTATGGACCAGCTCCTGGTACCCCCACCGCCACCACACAGGGATCAGACCCATGGGCCCCCAGCCCAGTATCCCCCTGCATCAAACCTGTCCCCCACCCCGGCTCAGCGCCAGGGGCCCCGCATCCCCCTCCCCCAACCCAGCTCTGTGCCAGGGGCCCCACAGTCCCTCCCCCACCCCGCTCGGTGCCCTGCGCCCCCCACTCACTCTTCCTTTGCCCCGTGCGGCTCCAGAGGCGCTGGCTCTGGCTCTGGCAGGCCTGGCGCCCCCCTGCCATGCGCTGGCGCCAGCCGGCGTCCTTGTTGAGCTGGGCGGCCATACGTGCGGCCAAAGGGTTGAGCAGGCCCATGTCACAGGCCTCGAAGAGCTGGTCGTGGTCGTTGTAACACACCAGCGGGTTCTTGTTGAAGACGAAGGCGAAGTCGAACCGGAGCACGGAGCCGTTGGCTGCCAGGGGGCACTCGCTGGCCAGGTGCATCAGGAACCCGCCTGCGGGGACGGGGCCGTCAGGAGCGGGTTCGGGGCAGGGGCGGCTGGGCAGGACAATGGGGGTCGGGAGTGGGGTGAGGGAGGGATGGGTCAGGGAGGGCAGGACATTGGGGGGATGGGGATCAGGGAGGTGATGGGGACAGATGGGGACTGTTTCCACACTAGGCCGTGCCCCCGGGGTCTAGACCAGGGGATGTTGGGTTTAAACCCCATCCAGGTGGTTCCTCTGCGGCTGTAGTGCCGTACTGTGGGTGTGTACGCTGGGAACGACGGGGGTTAACCACCCCCTACACACACACACAGCCCCTAGGGGTACAGAGTGGGGTTATACCCCCATCCACACACAGAGACAAGCCCCCCCACACACACACACAGGCACAGC
>NW_020700706.1:0-1025 GCF_002925995.2 Terrapene triunguis | reverse complement strand
GTGTGCAGGGTGTGCACGGTGTGTGAGGGGCGTGTGCAGGGGCATGTGCTCAGTGCAGGTAGGACAAGACTTGGAGACTTTAGGGGGTGGTGGCTGGATGCCCAGGCAGCCCAAGCTTTGTCCATAAAGCTCAGCCTTGGACTCCATGGGCGAGTCCAGTGCCGTGATCTAGGGGGCTCCGTGGGTCGCTGGCGAGCTGGCCGGACACTGTACGTGCCGTGAGGGTGGAGGCTGGCGCTGGGGTGCCGCTGGCAAAGGTGGTTCTGTCAAGGTGCAGGCCAGGCTTGTCCAGCTCTGTGGCCATCATCAGCCCCAACCTCCCTGGGATTCCCCAGCTCCTGGTGGTGGTCATGAGAGCCCCGAGCCAGGGGTCATCTCAAGGGGATTGTAAGGAACAAGCTAATCCGCCAGTGATGACCCCCTGACCCTCTGTATGGGCCGGCCAGATCCCTGTACTATTGCCCCCAACTGCCACAGGAGCATGTGGCATCACTGCAAGCACAGGTGGCTGTCAGCCCAAACCAAGCCGGCTGGAGAGCCAGACCTGGCTGCTTAGGGCTTTGACTCCTAACAGGGCCCAACCCTCCGGCTGCCTGCCCAGGAACGCCCAGGTATGTGGGAAAAGAGGGTATTTAACGATCAATGAATGTAGGCTTGACGGCGCTGGAGACGGACCAGAACAGGGATAGGCAATGGCAGTGCAGGGTCCCTGCTCTGATGGGGGGCAGCAGTCCTGACCTGCAAGGACCCCCCGTTCTGTCTCAATGTCCCATTCGATCTCCGATCCCTCTGTCGAGGGTGCCCAGGTGGGCGTTTCTGATGGAGGCTCCCCGCACTCCTTGCACGTGGCTCACAGAGCAGCGGTGAGAAGGGGCCCAGCTGTGCCTTGGTGATAGGGAGACCCGGACGCCTCTGTCCTGAGAACGGATGGATTGACGGGAAAACGCTTCCAGCGCAGCGCGTGAGAACGGCGGGGGTGCCGCTCCCCAGCACGGGGTGGCCGAGCGGAGAGGAGCCAGGGAGAA
>NW_020700705.1:0-1045 GCF_002925995.2 Terrapene triunguis | reverse complement strand
GTGCAGGGGTGTGTGCGTAGGCAGTGTGTATGGGGCATGCGTGTGCACGGTGTGTGAGGGGCGTGTGCAGGGGCGTGTGCTCAGTGCAGGTAGGTCAAGACTTGGAGACTTTAGGGGGTGCTGGCTGGATGCCCAGGCAGCCCAAGCTTTGTCCATAAAGCTCAGCCTTGGACTCCACGGGCGAGTCCAGTGCCGTGATCTAGGGGGCTCCGTGGGTCGCGGGCGAGCTGGCCGGACACGGTACGTGCCGTGAGGGTGGAGGCTGGCGCTGGGGTGCCGCTGGCAAAGGTGGTTCTGTCAAGGTGCAGGCCAGGCTTGTCCAGCTCTGTGGCCATCATCAGCCCCAACCTCCCTGGGATTCCCCAGCTCCTGGTGATGGTCATGAGAGCCCCGAGACAGGGGTCATCTCAAGGGGATTGTAAAGAACAAGCTAATCCGCCAGTGACGACCCTCTGACCCTCCGTATGGGCCGGCCAGATCCCTGTACTATTGCCCCCAACTGCCACAGGAGCATGTGGCATCACTGCAAGCACAGGTGGCTGTTAGCCCAAACCAAGCCAGCTGGAGAGGCAGCCCTGGCTGCTTAGGGCTTTGACTCCTAACAGGGCCCTCCGGCTGCCTGCCCAGGAACGCCCAGGTATGTGGGAAAAGAGGGTATTTAACGATCAATGAATGTAGGCTTGACGGCGCTGGAGACGGACCAGAACAGGGACAGGCAACGGCAGTGCAGGGTCCCTGCTCTGATGGGGGGCAGCAGTCCTGACCTGCAAGGACCCCCCGTTCTGTCTCAATGTCCCATTCGATCTCCGATCCCTCTGTCGAGGGTGCCCAGGTGAGCGTTTGTGATGGAGGCTCCCCGCACTCCTTGCATGTGGCTCACAGAGCAGCGGTGAGAAGGGGCCCAGCTGTGCCTTGGTGATAGGGAGACCCGGACGCCTCTGTCCTGAGAACGGATGGATTGACGCTTCCAGCGCAGCGCGTGAGAACGGGGGGGGGGGGCCGCTCCCCAGCACGGGGTGGCCGAGCGGAGAGGAGCCAGGGAGAA
>NW_020700704.1:0-2252 GCF_002925995.2 Terrapene triunguis | reverse complement strand
GCCTAGCCTGCTTGATGGCCCATTAAGGACCATCAGCTATACAATTGACCAATTGAAATGTAAGGGGACTGTTGCCCCCTTACTAACACTCAGTGGGGGGGGGGGTTGGTTGGCTAGCTCCCAGCACTAAAAGGGGAAGGGTCGGTGGCAAATCAGGAGCCTAAGACTGACAGTCCCCAGGAACAATGGGGAGAGGCCAATGCTCCAGATCAGCCTGATTGACAGGGTGGGCAGACTAATCAGGGAGTCAGGAGGCCAGGGGGGGTCCCGTCCTCCGTGTGAACTGGAATGGCCTGAGTCAGACAGAGTGGGGCTGAGCTAAGGAGAGAGCAGGGGCCCGAGCTAAGTTGCTGGAAGCAGAGCTGCAGCCCCAGAGCCAGAGCACAGCCCAGAGAGAGCAGAGCTGCCCTGGGGGCAGAGCTGCAGCCACCAGAGCCAGAGGGGCCAGACAAGCAGCCAGGAAGAAGGTCAGAGCTGGGAGCAGAGTCACAGAAGCAGCCTGCAGAGCCGACCTGTCCTGGGGGCAGAGCTGCAGCAACCAGAGCCAGAGAGGCCAGAGAAGCAGCCCAGGGAGCTGAAGGCAGAGCAGCAGCAGCCGCCGTGCTGAGGCAGAGTGGAGCTGGAGCCGGGGCTGGAGCAGTCCGGAGCTGGATGCGGTGAGCAGCTGGGGAAAGTGAGGGGGACCCTGGGCAGTGGGCCCAGCGCAGGGAGACACCTCAGCCAAGAGGCCTTGCAGGCCAGACTTGGGGGGATCGTAACCCTGTCAGGGCGGGGGCAACGCTGGGAAGAAGGGTCCTGCCACCTAGAGCCTGAGAGCGTGTGGCCACCGCCCGAGCAAGTGTCCAACCCGCAGCGTCTCTGCAGCACAGCCAGGGCCTGAGAAGGAGCCTGGGACCTACAAGGAACAGACTGTGAACTGCCCTGATGTCCAGAGACACTGTTTGTGATGTTCCCTGCCACAGAGCGGGGTGATGTGTTTTCCTTTAACCCTTCCCATTTTTCCTTATTCTTTTTTAAAATTAATTGTTAATTAAACAACTTGTATTTGCTTTAAATTGTATGAAATGATCAGTGGGTCAGGGAGGTGCCCAGTGCAGAGAGAGTACCCTGGAGTGGGGACACCCTAGCCCCTGTCCTGGGTGACCACAGCAGCGTTTGGGGTCGAGACCCCCAGGAATCCTGGGCCCAGCCTTGTCGGGGTTACGAGGACTCTGCCAGACAGGAGAGTGGAAGGGGAGTCCTCAAGGGCAGGGAGGCCTCTGGGTAAAGGAAGTAGGAGCGAGGACTCAGATCCTTTCGCTAGCCCACTTCACCGGGGTAGTGCAGAAGCCAGGAAAGTTCCCCACAATAGCGGGACCATTCCCCCGCTTACAGAAAGAAGGCAGATACACCTTGTGATTCAGCAAGGTGTGCAGGGACATGCCTATGAACAGAACTCTGAGGTTTTTCCATGCCATGTGATGGACAGCTTGTCTTTGGAGCAAAGAAATCAGAGACCAACTGGCAAGAGACTATAAAAAGCTACTCCTCCATTTTGTCTTCAATCCTGCTTCTTACCTTTGGAGGGACTTTGTTATAACTGGAAGCTCTACACAAAGGACTGAGGACCCATCCCAGCTGTGGATGTACTCCAGAGACTTAATTGGAACCTGCAGTTTATTTCATCACTGCTACAAGCCTAAACCAAGAACTTTGCCATTACTGTATGTAATTGATTTCATTTAACCAATTCTAGCTCTCATCTATATCTTTTTCTTTTTATGAATAAACTTTTAGACTTTAGATTCTAAAGGATTGGCAACAGCGTGATTTGTGGGTAAGTTCTGTTTTGTATATTGACCTGGGTCTGGGGCTTGGTCCTTTGGGATCGAGAGAACCTCTTTTCTTTTACTGGGGTATTGTTTTTTTTAACCATTTGTCCCCATAACGAGTGGCACTGGTGGTGATACTGGGAAACTGGAGTGTCCAATGGAATTGCTTGCGTGACTTGTGGTTAGCCAGTGGGGTAAAACCAAAGTCCTCTCTTTCTGGCTGGTTTGGTTTGCCTTAGAGATGGAAAAACCCCAGCCTTGGTCTGTAACTGCCACTCTTTAAGCAATTTGTCCTGAATTTGGCACTCTCAGTTGGGTCCTGCCAAAGCCAACATCATTACAGCCAGCCTAGGCCCCAGCTCGCTTCTGAGTTCTATCCTGGTTCTGGGAGTGCAGTGGGGACTAGTGATTAGAGGAGGCTATGGGTGGGCTCCAGGATGC
>NW_020700703.1:0-1529 GCF_002925995.2 Terrapene triunguis | reverse complement strand
AGCCAGAAGGAGAAGATGCTACGGGACAGCCTGCAGAAACCGGGGCCATTTGCTGCACTGCTGTGCAAGGCCATGATCCCGGAGTACCTGCTGGCGTTGTGGCAGGGAAACGTGTCCTACCACGGGGGGCCTAATAAGCTCTCCCTGCCCAGGAACCTGCTGATGAGGCTGGAAAAACACCTGCAGGAGGTGTATGAGGAGTTCTCCCCGGAGGATCTCGCCTCTATCCCCGGTTACATTGACCAGTTCCTGGCTTAGGTGCCCTTGGAGGGACAAATGACTGCAGGGTTTTGGGCACTATAATCATGAAGCGGACATTGTGCAATTTTTTGAAAATGGTTCGGACTATATATTGAGGCGCCCAAAAAAAGACAAATCATGATACACTTTGCACTGATTCCCCTTTTGTTTGACTTTCCTGTTTACATGTTTTGAAGCACTTTACCCACTGTTCATATTTTCAATCTTCCTGTTTTGTTGCAAATAAATGTTTACATGTTTTAAAGCACTTTAGCTAATGTTAATATTTTAAATACGCCAGTTATGTTGTAAATAAATATTTAGATATTTAAAACACTTACAGCTTGATCCTTCCCCTGAATCTGTGTCTGGGGTAACGGCTGGGGAGGGTTGGTAGGGGATCTCTGTCAGGGTGATGAAGAGCTCCTGGCTGTCGGGCAAATCAGCGTTGTAAGCGCTGTCTACTGCCTCGTCCTCCTCATCTCCTTCCTCCTCTTCCCCGTCCGCTGAGGAACCGGTCGCGGACAATATCCCATCCTCAGAGTCCACGGTCACTGGTGGGGTAGTGGTGGCGGCCGCACCTAGGATGGAATGCAGTGCCTCGTAGAAACGGGATGTGTGGGGCTGGGATCCAGAGCGTCCGTTTGCCTCTTTGGTCTTCTGGTAGCCTTGTCTCAGCTCCTTGATTTTCACGCGGCACTGCGTTGCATCCCGGCTGTAGCCTCTCTCTGCCATGGCTTTAGAGATCTTCTCATAGATCTTTGCATTCCGTCTTTTGGAGCGCAGCTCTGAAAGCACGGACTCATCGCCCCACACTGCGATGAGATCCAAGACTTCCCGATCCGTCCATGCTGGGGCCCTCTTTCTATTGGATTGCACGGCCATCTCTGCTGGAGAGCTCTGCATCGTTGCCACTGCTGCTGAGCTCACCACGGTGTCCAAACAGAAACTGCGCTTCAAACTGCCCAGACAGGAAAAGGAATTCAAATTTTCCCGGGGGAGTGGCTGGTCAGAGCATCCGAGCTCGGACTGCTGTCCAGAGCGTCAACAGAGTGGTGCACTGTGGGATAGCTCCCGGAGCTATTAGCGTCGATTTCCATCCACACCTAGCCTAATTCGACATGGCCATGTCGAATTTAGCGCTACTCCTCTCGTTGGGGAGGATTACAGAAATCGATTTAAAGAGAGCTCTATGTCGAACTAAATGGCTTCCTGGTGTGGACGGGTGCAGGGTTAATTCGATATAACGGCGCTAAATTCGACATAAAAGCCTAGTGTAGACCAGGCCT
>NW_020700702.1:0-4989 GCF_002925995.2 Terrapene triunguis | reverse complement strand
AGGCCTGGTCTACACTAGGCTTTTATGTCGAATTTAGCGCCGTTATATCGAATTAACCCTGCACCCGTCCACACCAGGAAGCCATTTAGTTCGACATAGAGCTCTCTTTAAATCGATTTCTGTAATCCTCCCCAACGAGAGGAGTAGCGCTAAATTCGACATGGCCATGTCGAATTAGGCTAGGTGTGGATGGAAATCGACGCTAATAGCTCCGGGAGCTATCCCACAGTGCACCACTCTGTTGACGCTCTGGACAGCAGTCCGAGCTCGGATGCTCTGACCAGCCACTCCCCCGGGAAAATTTGAATTCCTTTTCCTGTCTGGGCAGTTTGAAGCGCAGTTTCTGTTTGGACACCGTGGTGAGCTCAGCAGCAGTGGCAACGATGCAGAGCTCTCCAGCAGAGATGGCCGTGCAATCCAATAGAAAGAGGGCCCCAGCATGGACGGATCGGGAAGTCTTGGATCTCATCGCAGTGTGGGGCGATGAGTCCGTGCTTTCAGAGCTGCGCTCCAAAAGACGGAATGCAAAGATCTATGAGAAGATCTCTAAAGCCATGGCAGAGAGAGGCTACAGCCGGGATGCAACGCAGTGCCGCGTGAAAATCAAGGAGCTGAGACAAGGCTACCAGAAGACCAAAGAGGCAAACGGACGCTCTGGATCCCAGCCCCACACATCCCGTTTCTACGAGGCACTGCATTCCATCCTAGGTGCGGCCGCCACCACTACCCCACCAGTGACCGTGGACTCTGAGGATGGGATATTGTCCGCGACCGGTTCCTCAGCGGACGGGGAAGAGGAGGAAGGAGATGAGGAGGACGAGGCAGTAGACAGCGCTTACAACGCTGATTTGCCCGACAGCCAGGAGCTCTTCATCACCCTGACAGAGATCCCCTACCAACCCTCCCCAGCCGTTACCCCAGACACAGATTCAGGGGAAGGATCAAGCTGTAAGTGTTTTAAATATCTAAATATTTATTTACAACATAACTGGCGTATTTAAAATATTAACATTAGCTAAAGTGCTTTAAAACATGTAAACATTTATTTGCAACAAAACAGGAAGATTGAAAATATGAACAGTGGGTAAAGTGCTTCAAAACATGTAAACAGGAAAGTCAAACAAAAGGGGAATCAGTGCAAAGTGTATCATGATTTGTCTTTTTTTGGGCGCCTCAATATATAGTCCGAACCATTTTCAAAAAATTGCACAATGTCCGCTTCATGATTATAGTGCCCAAAACCCTGCAGTCATTTGTCCCTCCAAGGGCACCTAAGCCAGGAACTGGTCAATGTAACCGGGGATAGAGGCGAGATCCTCCGGGGAGAACTCCTCATACACCTCCTGCAGGTGTTTTTCCAGCCTCATCAGCAGGTTCCTGGGCAGGGAGAGCTTATTAGGCCCCCCGTGGTAGGACACGTTTCCCTGCCACAACGCCAGCAGGTACTCCGGGATCATGGCCTTGCACAGCAGTGCAGCAAATGGCCCCGGTTTCTGCAGGCTGTCCCGTAGCATCTTCTCCTTCTGGCTCTCGGAGACCTTCAGGAGGGTGATGTCAGGCATGACTCCCTGCTGTGAATTAGGTAGGGGAAAGTTAGTATTGGGACTGCTTGCTCGTCCCTTTACAGAACTGCAACCGCCGGTTTACAGCCACGCGGTTTACAGCCGCGAGGGGGTGGGACAGGGCCAGAGTTCATGCTTGCAGGATTGCTGCCAGCAGAGACTCGCATTGCTTTCTATGTGAAAGGAGGCCAGTGCCACTCTTAAAGTTTTAAGCGGCCACAAGTCTACGGCTTACCATGTTTGCCATCTAGACAAAGTCCGGTGTCCTGCCCTGCTCCTCAGCTCGCCACAGCAAGACCGCAGGCACTGTAGGCGAGGGCCGAAAATTCGACCTTGTCCTCAGTGCGCGTGTGATAGGTGCTCTGCATGGTCTTGTTCACGGAGCAAGACTATGTTCTCTGTTCACAGATACATTGCTCTGTCTCAGGAATTCACTCCCTTTTTCCAATTCCCACAGCCACATCTGCCCAGAGGCTAGCGCACATTAGGAGGAGGAAGAAGAGGACACGGGAAGACATGTTTGCTGAACTAATGGAATGCTCCCGAGCACAGGCAGCCCAGCAGACACAGTGGAGGGAGAACTTGTCCCAAATGCACCGGGCAAACATGGAACGGGAGGAGAGGTGGCGACAGGAGGACAGGCAGGCTACTCAAACGCTGCTTGGACTAATGAGGGAGCAAACGGACACGCTCCGCCGCCTTGTGGATGTTCTGCAGGACCGGAGGCAGGAGGAGAGAGCCCCGCTGCAGTCTCTCTGTAACTGCCCTGCCCCGCCACCAAGTCCCATACCCCCCTCACCCAAAGTCCAAACACGGAGGGGTGGAAGGGGCCGTGAAAAATTTCACTCCACCCCTGCGGACTGCTCTACCACTAGAAGGCTCTCATTCCCCAAAATTTGAAAAGTCCTTTCCTACCCGCCTCACACAAGACCCCGTCCAAGTTTCACCCCCCCGTTCCATGTGCGGTTGTTAATAAAGAATACGTTTCTGTTCATTTCTGTTTCCATCCTCTTCTTTTGGAGGGGAGTCTGTCTGAAGGGGGGGGGAAGGGGCTTGGTCATTGGACAGGACAGTCACCTTTAGCAGGGGGCAGGTGCAGCAGCAGGGCACATATACAGTGCAGTGACTAGTTATCCTGGTTAGTCTGGGAGGTGGTTTTCATGTTTTGTGTGGTGGGGGCGGTGGTGTTGCTCTCTGACTTGGTGGCGGGGGAGGGCAGTTACAGATCTTATGCAGCGGTCCTTACCCTGCATCACAGAGCCGCGCAGCAGGGGATCTGTAACCCTCCTCCCCCTGCAAGACAGTCACATAGCCGACATATACACGCAGTCCCGGCCAGGAGGGCTGGCAGGCTCCGTTGAAACAACCAGTCCACCACCGCGGAGCCTGTCATTCCTGGAGTTTAGAAGCATCATTTGCATCACAACCCTAAACCCGCCCCCCGCCACAGTCTGCGTCCCAGGTTTAAAACATTCCCGCGAAAACAGTAATAAAGACAACGGTGTCCATGAACAAAACAGAACAGATTTTATTTTTTGGGAAGGGGGCGAAGGGGGTATGTAAGTGGAGAGGATAGTCGACGGCAACTGGGTAAAGAAACGGGGGCAAGTTCTGCCTCTGTGTCCACAAACTTAAAAGTCACTGGGTACCCTGCTCAGCCTTGAAACTGGCTTTCAAAGCCTCCCGGATGCACAGCGCGTCCCGCTGGGCTCTTCTAATCGCCCGGCTGTCTGGCTGGGCGTAATCAGCCACCAGGCTATTTGCCTCAACCTCCCACCCCGCCATAAAGGTCTCCCCCTTGCTCTCACACAGATTGTGGAGCACACAGCAAGCTGCAATAACGATGGGGATATTGGTTTCGCTGAGATCACAGCGAGTGAGTAAGCTTCTCCATCTCCCTTTGAGACGGCCAAAAGCACACTCCACCACCATTCTGCACTTGCTCAGCCGGTAGTTGAAGAGTTCTTTTTCTGTGTCCAGGGCGCCAGTATAGGGCTTCATGAGCCAGGGCATTAGCGGGTAGGCTGGGTCCCCGAGGATGACTGTAGGCATCTCCACATCCCCAAGAGTTATTTTGTGGTCTGGGAAGTAAATACCTTCCTGCAGCCGTCTAAACAGACCAGAGTTCCTGAACACGCGAGCGTCATGAACCTTGCCCGGCCATCCGACGTAGATGTTTGTAAACCGTCCCCGATGGTCCACCAGTGCTTGCAGCACCATTGAAAAGTAGCCCTTTCTATTGATGTACTGGCTGGCCTGGTGGCCCGGTCCCAGGATAGGGATGTGAGTCCCATCTATAGCCCCACCGCAGTTTGGGAATCCCATCGCGGCGAAGCCATCTATGATGGCCTGCGCGTTTCCCAGAGTCACTACCTTTGACAGCAGTACCTTGACGATTGCCTTGGCTACTTGCATGACAACAACCCCCACGGTAGATTTGCCCACGCCAAAGTGGTTCGCGACTGACCGGTAGCTGTCCAGCGTTGCAAGCTTCCAGAGGGCTATGGCCACTCGCTTCTGGACAGTCAGGGCTGCTCGCATGCGGGTGTCCTTGCGCTTCAGGGCAGGGGACAGCAAGTCACAAAGTTCCAGGAAAGTCCCCTTCCGCATGCGAAAGTTTCGCAGCCACTGGGATTCATCCCAGACCTGAAGCACTATGCGGTCCCACCAGTCCGTGCTTGTTTCCCGGGCCCAGAATCGCCGTTCAACAAAATCCACATGCCCCATTGCCACCGTGATGTCCTGGGCGCTGGGGCTCGTGGTTTCTGACAGCTCTGTGCTACTCTCCGACTTCAGGCCCTCACGGCGGTGCCGTAGCCTCCTCGCCTGATTTCTCTGCATCTGCCTGTGGGAAAGGTGTATGATAAGGTGCGAGGCGTTGAGAACGGCCACAACTGCAGCGATGGTCGCAGCGGGATCCATGATCGCAGTGCTGTGGCGTCCGCGCTGTCACTGATCAAAAAGTGCGCGAACTGATTTCCCGCCGGCGCTTTCAGGGAGGGAGGCAGGGCGGTAGTGACTGACGGATGACGACAGTTACCCAAAAGCACCCTCGCCACATTTTTTTACCCAGAAGGCATTGGGGGCTCGACCCAGAATTCCAATGGGCAGCGGGGACTGCGGGAACTGTGGGATAGCTGCCCACAGTGCACTGCTTCCAATGTCGACGCTTTCCCTGGTAGTGTGGACTGACAAAGTCGAATTACTGTCCTTAGTGTAGACACACACGTTCGACTTTCTAATATCAATTGCACATATTCGATTTAACTAAAATCGAACTACTCTCGTAGTGTAGACATACCCTTAGATGCTGAACCTTCACAGAGCTTTTGTCAGTGAAATTTTTGGAGGCTTTAAAATCAAAAATCCCTTTGGTGAACTTACAGCTTTGTTATTTTTACAACAGGAGTGATACATTATCTGTTCT
>NW_020700701.1:0-3382 GCF_002925995.2 Terrapene triunguis | reverse complement strand
GGAGTTTAAAATTCATGAGTACTTGCACTGGAAAATAGATTCTCTGTGGGTATGTCTACACTACGAGAGTAGTTCGATTTTAGTTAAATCGAATATGTGCAATTGATATTAGAAAGTCGAACGTGTGTGTCTACACTAAGGACAGTAATTCGACTTTGTCAGTCCACACTACCAGGGAAAGCGTCGACATTGGAAGCAGTGCACTGTGGGCAGCTATCCCACAGTTCCCGCAGTCCCCGCTGCCCATTGGAATTCTGGGTCGAGCCCCCAATGCCTTCTGGGTAAAAAAATGTGGCGAGGGTGCTTTTGGGTAACTGTCGTCATCCGTCAGTCACTACCGCCCTGCCTCCCTCCCTGAAAGCGCCGGCGGGAAATCAGTTCGCGCACTTTTTGATCAGTGACAGCGCGGACGCCACAGCACTGCGATCATGGATCCCGCTGCGACCATCGCTGCAGTTGTGGCCGTTCTCAACGCCTCGCACCTTATCATACACCTTTCCCACAGGCAGATGCAGAGAAATCAGGCGAGGAGGCTACGGCACCGCCGTGAGGGCCTGAAGTCGGAGAGTAGCACAGAGCTGTCAGAAACCACGAGCCCCAGCGCCCAGGACATCACGGTGGCAATGGGGCATGTGGATTTTGTTGAACGGCGATTCTGGGCCCGGGAAACAAGCACGGACTGGTGGGACCGTATAGTGCTTCAGGTCTGGGATGAATCCCAGTGGCTGCGAAACTTTCGCATGCGGAAGGGGACTTTCCTGGAACTTTGTGAGTTGCTGTCCCCTGCCCTGAAGCGCAAGGACACCCGCATGCGAGCAGCCCTGACTGTCCAGAAGCGAGTGGCCATAGCCCTCTGGAAGCTTGCAACGCCGGACAGCTACCGGTCAGTCGCGAACCACTTTGGTGTGGGCAAATCTACCGTGGGGGTTGTTGTCATGCAAGTAGCCAAGGCAATCGTCAAGGTACTGCTCCCAAAGGTAGTGACCCTGGGAAACGCGCAGGTCATCATAGATGGCTTTGCCGCGATGGGATTCCCAAACTGCGGTGGGGCTATAGATGGGACTCACATCCCTATCCTGGGACCGGACCACCAGGCCAGCCAGTACATCAATAGAAAGGGCTACTTTTCAATGGTGCTGCAAGCACTGGTGGACCATCGGGGACGGTTTACAAACATCTACGTCGGATGGCCGGGCAAGGTTCATGACGCTCGCGTGTTCAGGAACTCTGGTCTGTTTAGACGGCTGCAGGAAGGTATTTACTTCCCAGACCACAAAATAACTCTTGGGGATGTGGAGATGCCTACAGTCATCCTCGGGGACCCAGCCTACCCGCTAATGCCCTGGCTCATGAAGCCCTATACTGGCGCCCTGGACACAGAAAAAGAACTCTTCAACTACCGGCTGAGCAAGTGCAGAATGGTGGTGGAGTGTGCTTTTGGCCGTCTCAAAGGGAGATGGAGAAGCTTACTCACTCGCTGTGATCTCAGCGAAACCAATATCCCCATCGTTATTGCAGCTTGCTGTGTGCTCCACAATCTGTGTGAGAGCAAGGGGGAGACCTTTATGGCGGGGTGGGAGGTTGAGGCAAATAGCCTGGTGGCTGATTACGCCCAGCCAGACAGCCGGGCGATTAGAAGAGCCCAGCGGGACGCGCTGTGCATCCGGGAGGCTTTGAAAGCCAGTTTCAAGGCTGAGCAGGGTACCCAGTGACTTTTAAGTTTGTGGACACAGAGGCAGAACTTGCCCCCGTTTCTTTACCCAGTTGCCGTCGACTATCCTCTCCACTTACATACCCCCTTCGCCCCCTTCCCAAAAAATAAAATCTGTTCTGTTTTGTTCATGGACACCGTTGTCTTTATTACTGTTTTCGCGGGAATGTTTTAAACCTGGGACGCAGACTGTGGCGGGGGGCGGGTTTAGGGTTGTGATGCAAATGATGCTTCTAAACTCCAGGAATGACAGGCTCCGCGGTGGTGGACTGGTTGTTTCAACGGAGCCTGCCAGCCCTCCTGGCCGGGACTGCGTGTATATGTCGGCTATGTGACTGTCTTGCAGGGGGAGGAGGGTTACAGATCCCCTGCTGCGCGGCTCTGTGATGCAGGGTAAGGACCGCTGCATAAGATCTGTAACTGCCCTCCCCCGCCACCAAGTCAGAGAGCAACACCACCGCCCCCACCACACAAAACATGAAAACCACCTCCCAGACTAACCAGGATAACTAGTCACTGCACTGTATATGTGCCCTGCTGCTGCACCTGCCCCCTGCTAAAGGTGACTGTCCTGTCCAATGACCAAGCCCCTTCCCCCCCCCTTCAGACAGACTCCCCTCCAAAAGAAGAGGATGGAAACAGAAATGAACAGAAACGTATTCTTTATTAACAACCGCACATGGAACGGGGGGGTGAAACTTGGACGGGGTCTTGTGTGAGGCGGGTAGGAAAGGACTTTTCAAATTTTGGGGAATGAGAGCCTTCTAGTGGTAGAGCAGTCCGCAGGGGTGGAGTGAAATTTTTCACGGCCCCTTCCACCCCTCCGTGTTTGGACTTTGGGTGAGGGGGGTATGGGACTTGGTGGCGGGGCAGGGCAGTTACAGAGAGACTGCAGCGGGGCTCTCTCCTCCTGCCTCCGGTCCTGCAGAACATCCACAAGGCGGCGGAGCGTGTCCGTTTGCTCCCTCATTAGTCCAAGCAGCGTTTGAGTAGCCTGCCTGTCCTCCTGTCGCCACCTCTCCTCCCGTTCCATGTTTGCCCGGTGCATTTGGGACAAGTTCTCCCTCCACTGTGTCTGCTGGGCTGCCTGTGCTCGGGAGCATTCCATTAGTTCAGCAAACATGTCTTCCCGTGTCCTCTTCTTCCTCCTCCTAATGTGCGCTAGCCTCTGGGCAGATGTGGCTGTGGGAATTGGAAAAAGGGAGTGAATTCCTGAGACAGAGCAATGTATCTGTGAACAGAGAACATAGTCTTGCTCCGTGAACAAGACCATGCAGAGCACCTATCACACGCGCACTGAGGACAAGGTCGAATTTTCGGCCCTCGCCTACAGTGCCTGCGGTCTTGCTGTGGCGAGCTGAGGAGCAGGGCAGGACACCGGACTTTGTCTAGATGGCAAACATGGTAAGCCGTAGACTTGTGGCCGCTTAAAACTTTAAGAGTGGCACTGGCCTCCTTTCACATAGAAAGCAATGCGAGTCTCTGCTGGCAGCAATCCTGCAAGCATGAACTCTGGCCCTGTCCCACCCCCTCGCGGCTGTAAACCGCGTGGCTGTAAACCGGCGGTTGCAGTTCTGTAAAGGGACGAGCAAGCAGTCCCAATACTAACTTTCCCCTACCTAATTCACAGCAGGGAGTCATGCCTGACATCACCCTCCTGAAGGTCTCCGA